>NC_053028.1:117123768-117337756 GCF_003073215.2 Triticum urartu
ATATTGCAAAATACATACGGATCTGAATGTGGCAGACCCGTAGACTAAACTTCTCTCGCAAGCAAAACATGATCACACCTTAATACTCTTTGGTTGTTAATCACATAGCGATGTGAACTAGATTATTGACTCTAGTAAACCCTTTGGGTGTTGGTCATATGACATGTGAACTATGGGTGTTAATCACATGGTGATGTGAACTATTGGTGTTCAATCACATGACGATGTGAACTAGATTATTGACTCTAGTGCAAGTGGGAGACTGAAGAAAATATGCCTAGAGGCAATAATAAAGTTATTATTTATTTCCTTATTTTATGATAAATGTTTATTATTCATGCTAGAATTGTATTAATCGGAAACATAATACATATGTGAATACATAGACAAACATAGTATCACTAGTATGCCTCTACTTGACTAGCTCGTTGATCAAAGATGGTTATGTTTCTTAACCATAGACATGAGTTGTCATTTGATTAACGGGATCACATCATTAGGAGAATGATGTGATTGACTTGACCCATTCCGTTAGCTTAGCACTTGATCGTTTAGTTTGTTGCTATTGATTTCTTCATGACTTATACATGTTCCTATGACTATGAGATTATGCAACTCCCGTTTACCGGAGGAACGCTTTGTGTGCTACCAAACGTCACAATGTAACTAGATGATTTTAAAAGTGCTCTAAAGGTGTCTCCGAAGGTACTTGTTGAGTTGGCGTATTTCAAGATTAGGATTTGTCACTCCGATTGTCGGAGAGGTATCTCTGGGCCCACTCGGTAATGCACATCACTATAAGCCTTGCAAGCATTGTAACTAATGAGTTAGTTGTGGGATGATGTATTATGGAACGATTAAAGAGACTTGTCGGTAACGAGATTGAACTAGGTATTGAGATACCGACGATCGAATCTCGGGCAAGTAACATACTGATGACAAAGGGAACAACGTATGTTGTTATGTGGTTCGACCGATAAAGATCTTCGTAGAATATGTAGGAGCCAATATGGGCATCCAGGTTCCGCTATTGGTTATTGACCAGAGAAGTGTCTCGGTCATGTCTACATAGTTCTCGAACTCGTAGGGTCCGCACGGTTAACCGTTCATTGACGATATAGTATTTATGAGTTATGTATGTTGGTAACCGAATGTTATTTGGAGTTCTGGATAAGATCACGGACATGACGAGGAACTCCGGAATGGTCCGGAGATAAAGTTTGATATATGGGATAATAGTGTTTGGTCTCCGGAAGGGTTCCAGAATTCACCGGAAGGGGTTCCGGATGTTTCGCAAAATGTTTGTGTACGGGAACACTTCATTTGGGCCAAAAGGGAAAGCCCACAAGGTTTTTGGAAAGCGCAAAAAGAAGTTTTGCGGAGTCTAGGGGCCAGACGCCAGGGTCCCTGGCGTCTGGGTCCAGACGCCGGGAACCCTGGCGTCTGGCCCTGGAGTCCGAGAAGGACTCTTGCCTTTCGGGTAAAACCGACTTTGTGGAGGCTTTTACTCCAAGTTTCGACCCCAAGGCTCAACATATAAATAGAGGGGTAGGGCTAGCACCCAAGACACATCAAGAAACACCAAGCCGTGTGCCGGCAACCCCGTCCCCTTTAGTTTATCCCCCGTCATAGTTTTCATAGTGCTTAGGCGAAGCCCTGCGGAGATTGTTCTTCACCAACACCGTCACCACGCAGTCGTGCTGCCGGAACACATCTACTACCTCGCCCCTCTTGCTGGATCGAGAAGGTGAGGACGTCATCGAGCTGAACTTGTGCTGAACGCGGAGGTGCCGTAAGTTCGGTACTTGATCGAGACGGATCGTGAAGGTGTACGACTACATCAACCGCATTGATAAATGATTCTGCTTACGGTCTATGAGGGTACGTAGACAACACTCTCTCCTCTCGTTGCTATACATCACCATGATCCTTGCGTGTGCGTAGGAATTTTTTTTGAAATTACTATGTTCCCCAACACTCGCCTACTCGCGGCGTGCTAGGTCGTCTAACCCGGCGTCCTACTCGCCCACACGCACCCCCGCACCCATCAAAAATCAACCTAAGCCGGCAATACCAACTCGCCTATCCTTGGCGTGCTAGGTCGCCTAACCTGGCGTCCTACTCGCCTACACGCACCTCCATACCCATTGAAAATCGACCTAAACTGGCAATACCAACTCGCCTACCCTTGGCGTGCTAGGTCGCCTAACCAGTCTACCTAGTCGCCCACACGTACCCCCACACCCATCAGAAACCACCTAAGCCGGCAATAACAACTCGCCTACCCCCGGGTGCTAGGTCGCCTAACCAGTCGACCTAGTCTCCCACACGCGATCCCCACACCCATCGGAAATCGCCTAAGCCGCCAATACCAACTCGCCTACCCACGGCGTGCTAGGTTGCCTAACCAGGCGACCTACTCGCCCACACGGGACCCCCACACTCATCGAAAAGTCGCCTACGCCAGCAATACCATCCCGCCTACCCACGGCGTGCTAGGTCGCCTAACCGGGCGACCTACTTGCCCACACGGGAACCCCACACCCATCGAAAATCGCCTAAGCTGGCAATACCAAATTGCCTACCCACGGTGTGCTAGGTCGCCTAACCTGGTGACCTACTCGCCCACACGCACCTCCACACCCATCAGAAATCGACCTAAGCCGGTAAAACCAGCTCGCCTACCCATGGCTGAGAATATATAGTCTACAATCATTTTTTGCTGCTGAGAATATTCCACCACTACAGGAGCCGACTTATGACTATAATTGCAAAATAAATCTTGTTTGTGACATGAATGGCGAAGTAAAAGTCAAATAATGCCATTTTTGTGGTTCTCCACAGTGCCGCGACAGGCTTTATTAAAGACGTAGAAGGCTTTTTTCTTTTTACATCAGCATGGAAGGCTGTCAGCACTATGGTGGATTTAATTTCCAAGAAAAATCCTTCGAAATGCTGTTGCCTCCACTTTTAACCTTGCCATTGGCATCCTAGTAAATAAGTGGAGTATGTAGATAGTGTAAAGTGTTCATATGGGCAAAGACTAAAGAGGTTGTCATTCTGTTATACTGTTTGTCCACCTACTACAGAACCTCATGATTCATACAATTTCATTGTGAATTGCCTGGAGAGGTTTCCGCATCACAAGTACCGTGATTTCTACATTGTATGAGAATCATATTTTACTCTTTTGTTGCTATAACTGGTTTGAGGAAGCACATCCTCAACTTGAAAGGCTTGTACCTAAGGTGTAGTTGCTTTACAAGGTTCCACTAATCACCAAAAGCACACCAAACTCAGTGAGCAGCCTTTACAGGGTTGCAGGAATTTTTTCTACTAGTAGTTTCCAGGCTTTATTCGCCTGGCTACTTGTTGTTCTTGTAAGCAACTAGAATTTACTACAAGTTTTTTTTGCAAGCAACTACAAATAAATTATTGACTAGTTTTTACTATACACAGATTACTAACACAAATAACTCTGCTTCTTTTCTTTTCTTTTTAGCAGAAGCAAGGTGCAAGACAATAGAGAAGATATATACAATTCAAGATTTAGCAACTTTTATCTAGCATCCATTTCTACAGGGTACGGGGATGCAAGAGCATTGGACAAGATCGAAGTCATGTTCTGCAAACACTTTGGTACAGGGGGCAATTTTTGTAACTAGAAGATTAGGGAGGAAGGTACAGAGTGGGAAATACACTAGTTCTAGAACTAAAAGAAGTTCATGGCCAAAATAATTGGAACAACCTTTTACCCTTTGTTGTTTCAATGGGAGAAACTTGCCCAACTCTGCCAATATTTTTGCCCACAATTCACCAGAATTTTTGCCTGATCAGCAAGAAGAGTTGCAGACACAATTGCGTTTTCAGAATTTTTTTCCCATGATTTTTTGCTTTGTTGTTTTCGCCCCTATTTTTAATATGTTTTTTCGCTGTTGGAGGAGAGCTCCCCAACGCTACGCCATGACGTCTGGCGGTGGCTGGGGGAAGGAGGAGTTGCACGGGGGATCTGGGCTGGTGGCCGTTGGGTTTTCTGGTGGTGGGTGGAGGGAAAGGATGGCTGGGTTGTCAGGACGTGACAACAAGAGGGGAAATTGAACTTGCCCTTTTTAGCAAGTGGGGTGGGGAACCGACAGGGACACTTTCCTTAAGTGCCGGCCATGAGATCCGCTCGCATAGCTCGTGGGCGCTGTGTAGCAACGTCCAACAAAATTAATATGATGATGCCGTTCCGTTTGTTACTGAGAATGGCCACCGTAAACCCCGGTTCCCATAGAAAAAAAATATACTGTCCGTGACACGGACGGAACAGGGAAACTGCGTTCTCATTATGGGTACACTAACCACGCATAATTAAGTGACAGGCATTGCAGCCCAAGTACAAATCGCCACATCACGCAGTACTACGCGCCACTAGCGAAGATACCAGACAGAGCAAACCAAAAGCTGCGCACACACGCGCACGGCCACGCTGGGTTATTATTAAGGCAGCGGGGTACTTCACTAAGCTGGGAGACCGGAGTTAACCGTGCTGGTTAGCTCGTTCGACGGCCCCACGCTGCGCTAGATCGATCGCTCATAGCCGCCTGGTCATCGGCACCTGGACCCGGGGCACGGCGGTCGCCGCCGGTGCAGTCGCCGGCCGCGGCCGGCCCTCCCAGCCTGCACGCACGCAAAACAAAAGCAGTTATAGATATTCCTCAATGACTTACTCCCTTCGTTTAAAATTATTTGTCTTGAAAATGGATGTTCTACGGAGTACTTGCTACTCCTACTAATGTAGGTTGGCATGATGCGCGCGCGCGTGCGTACCCTGGTCGACGTCGAATCCCCGCCCGGTGAGCTCCCTGTACTCCTGGGCGAGGGCGCACCAGTGGCAGAGCAGGTGGGTGAGGCAGTCCGGCAGCGGCGTCTCCGGCAGGTCGTACTTCTCCCGCAGCTTGCGCCGGTACCACCCCGCGTACACCCACCACAGTCCGAAGTAGGCCGCGCCGAGGTAGCAGGTGAAGTGCACGCACCGGCCCTCCGAGCCCTGGTCGACGATGTCGGCGATGCAGGCGAACGCCGCGCAGGGGAACCAGGCGCTCCAGCAAACTGCATGCATGTGCGTGCGTAGGGTATGTAAGGGCATTCGAGCATTACATACTGAGTAGTACGTACTTCCTCTGTAAACTAATACAAGAGCTAGTATTAGTTTCACATCGGAGGACGTACATGCGTCGCAGCCGTCGTCTTCGCAGTCGAACAGGCCGGTCTGCCACCTCTGCCGGACCGGCACGGCCGCCACGCTCTGCTTGATGACCACTCTGGTGGTGTCGTGGCCGTCGCCGCCTTGTGCGCTCAGGGTGCTCGCGTCGGTTCCGCTACCACTAGCCTGAACGTACCAGCACGTACGTACGTACATATAAGCTGCTAACTCTTATACCGTCTTATATAACCAAACAATGTGCGCGGCTAGGGGTTACTCACGGGCAGTTGCAGGTCCTGCGAAGCATCGACTCCGAAACTCATCTTCTTGGTCGATGGAGGGAGTCGCAAGCCGGCCGATTCAGATTTGCTCCAACTGCATGCAAGAATAACCTAGGAGTTAACACGTATAGTTCCATATAAATGGAGTAGCTTTGGCATGATTGAACCCGGAGTCCCGGACTACACTCGTAATGCAAAAAAACATGCATCCATGGCCCCTAATGCCGGCCGGCGGCCGAGCCAATGAACCCAATGCTTGCACGAAGCCACGAGGCACAATACCTAAACGATCCAGCCAGCCGGCGCCGGCGAGTCGTCTCGCCGCCTCTCCTCAACGGCCGCCAAAGAAACTACTCCAAGCACATATTGGTCGATCAGCGCTACGCATCTGGCTCTTAAGTAAAAGACCGGGAGCGGCACGCGTTGTCCTGAGGTCTACGCGCGCGGGGCCGGCCCGTGCACGTCGTCATGTCACTCACGGGCCGGGCACGCCATGTGGGTGGGGTGCCATTCACCTCAGGCGCCTCGCATGCATGCCACCTGAGGCGTCCCGACAGAGTAGGGGCTTGACTCTGCGGACTTTTTCACTATTCTGGCCCTTTTAATAAACTTTGTCACAAAATGAACTTGATATGAAAGTATTTCACGATCTGATCTTTTTTAGCAACGTCATAGCCCGCGGTGTTTCTGCCCAACATAGCAATGTCAAGGTAGCTAGCGCTTCTGTCCAACAAAGAAGCCGCGAGATAGCTCGCGTTTCGGATCATGTAAGAAACGCCATAGGCGTTGGCGTTTCTGACCAAGAAACAAACGCCATATGTCTTGGCGTTGCGGCCCTGGTTACCGAGTAGTTTTTTACCTTGGCGTTTCTAAGAAGGCCGAAAACGCCGCTAGCCTTGGCGTTTCTGGCCCGGCGTCTCTAGCAGCTGAGGAGGAAAACCCTGACGAGGCAGCGAGTGGGTTGGGTGCTAGCGAAGAAACGCCAAGGCCTATGGCGTTTCTCACCTGGTCCGAAACGCGAGCTACGTCGGCGTTTCTTTGTTGGATAGAAATGCTAGCTACCTTGGCGTTGCTATGTTGGACAGAAACGCCGCGGGCTATGGTGTTTCTAAAAAGGTTAGATCGTGAAATACCTTCATGTCGAGTTCACTTTGTGACAAAGTTTGCTGAAAGGGTCAAAATAGTGATTTCGGCCTGACTCTGCTGTGTATTTTTTTTTGAGTTTCAAATAAAATGCAAAATAAAGGTTTCAAAAGAAAAAGAATAAACCAATGTCCGCCATGCAGCCTCACTTTGCATCATCGATCGATAGCAATTCAACCATAAATTTAAATCCTAATAGAAGTGTCGGATGTTCAACAAGTTTAAATCCATTATATCCCAAATTCAACCATACTCCTCGAAAGCCTTCATATCAAGTTTTCTGTCCTCGAGTTTGAACTTCTTCACTGACACATGTTGTTCATCAAGATGGATTCTCCCTCGAACTCCATCCAACAATGAGTCAATGTGAAGCGCTTGCCCTCCATCCTTTGCTACATCATGACAGCGTGTCCGCGCTATAAAATGATGTGATCATGAAGTTGCAATATTGAGTGAACCAATGAATTGACCAACACGTAGACAACACAAGAAGCAAAACTTACGATCTCCATGATTGACTCGCATGTTGCCCACATTCTTTCCCCTTGTGTAATCACACTCCAATGCTTCATGACAACGTTTGAAATGGTGTACCACCAATGAAGTAGCCACTTTGCATTGCGGTCATGGATCACGTCCAAATTGTAGGAAGGGTAGTGCTTGTGTTCACAAAACCAGGAATGTACATGTTGCCAAAATATTGTGCCCTTTTGCTGAAGAAAATATGCCCTAGAGGCAATAATAAAGCTGTTATTTATATTTCCTTATATTACGATAAATGTTTATTATTCATGCTAGAATTGTATTAACCGGAAACTTAGTACATGTGTGAATACATAGACAAACAGAGTGTCCCTAGTATGCCTCTACTTGATTAGCTCGTTAATCAAAGATGGTTAAGTTTCCTAACCATAGACATGTGTTGCCATTTGATGAACGGGGTCACATCATTAGAGAATGATGTGATGGACAAGACCCATCTGTTAGCTTAGCATTATGATCGTTTAGTTTTATTGCTATTGCTTTCTTCATGACTTATACATGTTCCTCTAACTATGATATTATGCAACTCCCGAATACTGGAGGAACACTTTGTGTGCTATCAAACGTCACAACGTAACTGGATGATTATAAAGATGCTCTACAGGTGTCTCATATGGTGTTTATTGAGTTGGCATAGATCAAGATTAGGATTTGTCACTCCATGTATCGGAGAGGTATCTCTGGGCCCTCTCGGTAATGCACATCACTATAAGCCTTGCAAGCAATGTGACTAATGAGTTAGTTACGAGATGATGCATTACGGAACGAGTAAAGAGACTTGCACATAACGAGATTGAACTAGGTATGATGATACCGACGATCGATTCTCGGGCAAGTAACATACCGATGACAAAGGGAATGACGTATGTTGTTATGCGGTTTGACGATAAAGATCTTCATAAAATATGTAGGAGCCAATATGAGCATCCAGATTCCGCTATTGGTTATTGACCGGAGATGTGTCTCGATCATGTCTACATAGTTCTTGAACCCGTAGGGTCCGCACGCTTAACGTTCAATGATGATTTGTATTATGAGTTATGTGATTTGATGACCGAAGTTTGTTCGGAGTCCTGGATGAGATCACGAACATGACAAGGAGTCTCGAAATGGCCGAGAGGTAAAGATCGATATATTGGAAGGTTATATTCGGACACCGGAATGGTTCCGAAGTGATTCAGGTATTTTTCGGAGTACCGGGAGGTTACCGGAACCCCCCGGGGAAGTATTGGGCCTTCATGGACTTTAGTGGAAAGGAGAGAAGGGCCGCAAGGGGTGGCCGCGCCCCCCCATGGCAAGTCCGAATTGGACTAGGGAGGGGGCGGCGCCCACCTCTTTCCTTCTCCCTCTCCTCCTCCTTCCCTTTCTCCCCCTCTTGGAAAAGGAAGGGGGTCCAACTAGGATTGGGAATCCTAGTTGGACTCCCCCTATGGCACGTGCCCCCCCTTGGCCGGCCTCCTCCCCCTCCTTTATATACGTGGGCAGGGGCACCCCAAAGCACAACAGACAATCTCTTAGCCGTGTGTGGTGCCCCTCCAGAGTTTTACACCTCGGTCATATCGTCTTAGTGCTTAGGTGAAGCCCTGCGCCGGTAACTTCATCATCACCATTGCCACGCCGTCGTGCTGATGATACTCTCCCTCGTCCTCAACTGGATCATGAGCTCAAGGGACGTCATCGTGCTGAACGTGCGCTGAACACGGAGGTACCGTACGTTCGGTACTTGGATTGTGAAGACGTTCGACTACATCAACCGCATTACTAAACGCTTCCGCTTTCGGCCTACGAGGCTACGTGGACACACTCTCCCCTCTCGTTGCTATGCATCTCCTAGTTAGATCTTGCGTGTTTGTAGGATTTTTTTTTGAATTACTACATTCCCCAACAGTGGCATCCGAGCCAGGTCTATGCGTAGATGTTATATGCACGAGTAGAACACAAAGAGTTGTGGGCGATAATAGTCATACTGCTTTCCACCAACGTCTTACTTTGATTCGGCGGTATTGTTGGATGAAGCGGCCCGGACCGACATTACACGACCGCGTTCATGAGACTGGTTCTACCAACGTGCTCCGCACACAGGTGGCTGGCGGGTGTCTGTTTCTCCAACTTTAGTTGAATCGAGTTTGACTACGGCCGGTCCTTGTTGAAGGTTAAAACAACACACTTGACGAAAAATCATTGTGGTTTTGATGCGTAGGTAAGAACGGTTCTTACTACAAGCCCGTAGCAGCCACGTAAAACTTGCAACAACAAAGTAGAGGACGTCTAACTTGGTTCTGCAGGGCATGTTGTGATGTGATGAGATATAAATTGTTGTATGAGATGATCATGTTTTGTAAAGTTATCGGCAACTGGCAGGAGCCTTATGGTTGTTGCTTTATTGTATGAAATGCAATCGCCATGTAATTGCTTTACTTTATCACTAAGCGGTAGCTGTAACGCCCCGAGACCGATGTGCCAGGTGTCTTCCAGTTATTCGATGTTGTTGCCTTGTTATTGCTTGCATGTCATGCATCTCATATCATGTCATCATGTGCATCGCATTTGCATACGTGTTCGTCTCATGCATCCGAGCATTTTCCCTGTTGTCCGTTTTGCATTCCGGCGCTCCTATGTCCTCCGGTGCCCCTTTCTACCTCTTTTCGTGTGCGGGTGTGAAACGTTTTCAGATTGGACCGAGACTTGTCATGCGGCCTTGGTTTATTACCGGTAGACCGCCTGTCAAGTTTCGTACCATTTGGACTTCGTTTGATACTCCAACGATTAACCGAGGGACCGAAAAAGCCTCGTGTGTGTTGCAGCCCAACACCCCTCCAAAGTGCCCAAAACCCACCTAAATCCCCTCCATCATCTAGACCGTTCGATCACGATCGCGTGGCCGAAAACTGCACCTCATTTGGACTCTCCTAGCTCCCTCTACCTATAAATATGTGCACCCCGTCCATTTTCGCGGACGAAACCCTAGAATTTTCCTCTGCGCCTCGCCGCGCCGGACATGTCCGACCCCGCGCCAGACGCGTCCAGCCGCCGCCCTGTCCAATCCTGTCTCGCCACGTGGCCTTCACCGTCCCACTGCCGTCGCCGGCCCGCGGAGCCCGTCACGGGCCCGCGCGGGCCCAGATCCGCGCCGCCGCCTGGCACCGTTCGCCCGCCGCGCCTTCCGCTGGCCGCGGCTCCTTCCCGCCGGCGCCGCCCTTCGCCGGCGCAGCCACCCGCCGGAGCTAGAGGCCGCCGGCGCCCTGCTCCTCAGCGTGCCTCCGCCGCCCCAAGCTGCTCTCGCCGGCGCCGCCACCTTCTGCCGCACGACGGCCCTCTCCTTCTCCCGACGCCGTTCCTCACCCTTGCCGGAGCCGCGAGCTCGCCGGAGCTCGGGCCGTCCCTCGCCGGCGTCTTCCTCTACTCCGGTCAGATCTGGTCGGGTGGACCAGATCCACCAATCCCCGGATCCAAACACCCCGTCCCGATCCGGATCCGCATCGTCCCGCTTCTCTCCATCCCGGGTTGACTTTTGCGAAGTTGAAATTCTCTAAGCCCTAGTAATTTTATGCATATTTCATCGCATCATAACTTCATCACCGTTACTCCGATTCATGCGTGTAGCATATCACAATGTTCGTCTCGACGAGTACATCATTTCATCTCATTGCATCATTTTTATTTGAGCTCATCTGGATGCCCGAAATGCTGTTGGAAGAGGGCTATGTGATGATAGTTTCTGTGACGCCCCCTGATTTGACCATACACTAATCATGCACGCAAATGTGTACGATCAAGATCAAGGACTCACGGGAAGATATCACAACACAACTCTACAAAAAAAATAAGTCATACAAGCATCATATTACAAGCCAGGGGCCTCGAGGGCTCGAATACAAGAGCTCGATCATAGACGAGTCAGCGGAAGCAACAATATCTGAGTACAGACATAAGTTAAACAAGTTTGCCTTAAGAAGGCTAGCACAAACTGGGATACAAATCAAAGGAGGCGCAAGCCTCCTGCCTGGGATCCTCCTAACTACTCCTGGTCGTCGTCAGCGGGCAGCACATAGTAGTAGGCACCTCCGGTGTAGTAGGAGTCGTCGTCGATGGTGGCGTCTGGCTCTTGGACTCCAGCATCTGGTTGTGACAACCAGAAAGAAAGGAAAGGGGGGAAAAGGGGGAGAAAGCAACCGTGAGTACTCATCCAAAGTACTCGCAAGCAAGGAGCTACACTACATATGCATGGGTATCAAATGGAATAAGGGTATCATATGTGGACTGAACTGCAGAATGCCGGAATAAGAGGGGGATAGCTAGTCCTTTCGAAGACTACGCTTCTGGCAGCCTTCGTCTTGCAACATGTAGAAGAGAGTAGACTGAAGTCCTCCAAGTATCATCGCATAGCATAACCCTAACCGATGATCCTCCCCTCGTCGCCCTGTGAGAGAAGCGAGCACCGGTGTTATCTGGCACTTGGAAGGGTGTGTTTTATTAAGTAATCCGGTTCTAGTTGTCATAAGGTTCAAGGTACTCCAAGTCGTCTGTTACCGAAGATCACGGCTATTCGAATAGATTAACTTCCCTGCAGGGGTGCCCCACATACCCCAACACGCTCGATCCCATTTGGCCGGACACACTTTTGTGGGTCATGACCGGCCTCGGAAGATCAACACGTCGCAGCCCCACCTAGACCAACAGAGAGGTCAGCACGCCGGTCTAAACCTAAGCGCCCAGGGGTCTGGGCCCATCGCCCTTAGCACACCTGCACGTTGCGTGGGCGGCCGGAAGCAGACCTAGCCTAGTAGGCGTTCTAGTCCAATCCAGCGCGCGCCGCTCCGTTGCTGACGTCACGAAGGCTTCGGCTGATACCACGACGTCGAGTGCCCATAACTGTCCCCGCGTAGATGGTTAGTGCGTATAGGCCACTAGCCAGACTCAGATCAAATACCAAGATCTCGTTAAACGTGTTAAGTATCTGCGAACGCCGACCAGGGCCAGGCCCACCTCTCTCCTAGGTGGTCTCAACCTGCCCTGTCGCTCCGCCTCAAAGTAACAGTCGGGGGCCGTCGGGAACCCAGGCCCACCTCTACCGGGATGGAGCCACCTGCCCCTTCAGCCCCCAACTCCAAACAGTACCACAGGTAATGTAACTGTGTAAAGCATATAGTATATGCCCGTGATCACCACCCGAAGTGATCACGGCCCAGTAGTATAGCATGGCAGACGGACAAGAGTGTAGGGCCACTGATGGAACACTAGCATCCTATACTAAGCAGTAGGATAGCAGGTAATGGTAACAACAGTAGTAGCAAGTATAGGCTATGCATCAGGATAGGAATAACGGAAAGCAGCAACATGCTACACTACTCTAATGCAAGCAGTATAGAGAAGAGTAGGTGATATCTGGTGATCAAAGGGGGGGGGCTTGCCTGGTTGCTTTGGCAAGAGAGAGGGGTCGTCAACACCGTAGTCGTACTGGGTAGCAGCGGCGTCGGTCTCGGTGTCTAGCGAGAGAAGAGGGGGAAGAAACAATAAATATAATGCAAGCATATGCATAGTGATGCATAACATGACAAGTAACGGCGTTAGAGGTGCCCTAACGCGGTACGAGGTGGTACCGGTGAAGGGGGAAAACATCCGGGAAAATATCCCCAGTGTTTCGCGTTTTCGGACCGATGAACCGGAAGGGGAAAGTTGTGTGTTCGCTATGCTAGGGATGTGTGGCGGGCGCGCGGGCGGACGAACGGGCCGCGCTTCCGGATTCGTCTCGTCGTTCTGAGCAACTTTCATGTACAAAGTTTTTCCATCGGTGTTACGGTTAATTTTCTATAATTTTCTAAAGATTTTATTAATTTCTGAAATTTAATTAATTATTTAAATTAATTCGAAATAAAACAGGATATACCTTTTATACCCACTGAGGGCTAGCCATAGTCAATGCATTTGGGGCCTGGGGACTAGGTTGACCCAGTCAAATGTCCAGTCAGCACTTGACTAGTCATCTGTTGACTGGTCAAACCTGGGTAGTGAGGCCCAGGTGTCATTGTCTGTTTTAGTCTAGTCTAACCGTTTAGTTACCTAAACTAGGTGGTCACCCTAATTAAGCTTAATTAATTAAGATAATTTATTGTTTAACTAATTCATTAATTATTTTTATTAGTATAAATTGTTTTTATTTTATTTTTTTGTAAACAGGTGGGCGTGGGGCCCGTTGTCATAGGCCCCTGGGCTTTAACGAGCGCGCGGGTTCGGGCGAAGCCTCCTGGGGTGCGAGCGTAGCCCGCATGGACGCACGCCCAGGGGAATGGCCGTGGCCATAGCAGGAGGGGCTGGTGCTGGTCGGCGGGTAGAGGCCGCGGGAGGGGCCGACGAGGACGACCGCCGATGCGGCCAAACAGCGGACGGACGGGCGCGGGGCTAGGCAGAGCAGCAGGTGGGCGCGGCGGCCGGAGATAAGGCCAGGGGCGGGATCACGACAGACGGTGCGGGGAGGCGGCAGAAGCAGCAGGAGGCAGCGACGGCAGCGGCGTCGAGGGATGCATGGGAGCACGGCCGAAGGCCAACGGCGTGCGACAGGAAGCGGGTCAGGCGCGGTTTGTGCGGCGGCGGGAAGGAGGCCGAAGGTGGGGCGCCGAAGCGAGACACGTGAGCGGGGAGCCGCGGGGTTGGCCGGTTGCGGCCGTCCACGGGCAGCGGCGAGCGACGGAGCTGAGCACGGGGGGAGGGGCTGGGCGCGCAGGGGAGAGAGGAGAGGGGGGAGCTCACTGGGGCAGTAGGGGTTAGGCAGCGGGGGTCGAGGAGGATGATGGAGGAGACGCGTCGTGGAGGAGGCCGACCGGCGAGGAGGTCCGACGAGGTCCTCGGGCGGCTGCGCGGGCTCCGGGCGATGTCCGTGGAGCTCCGGGCGGCGGTGAATCGAGGACAAGGCGGCGGCATACGGCGGGTCGAGCGCGGCGTCGGAGCTCGCAGATCGGGAGAGGGGGAGGCGAGGAGGACGGCGGTAGGGCGGCGGGGACGTGCCGAGGCATCGGGCGACCAGGGCATCGGGTGCTCCAACCCGATCCAGAATGGGGAGTGGGAGAGGTCGTGGGGGGGGGGGATCGTGGGGGAAGTGGGGAGGGGCCGCTAGATTTCGGGGGGGAGTGGGTTAATAGGCAAGGGGTGGGCCGGCCTGGGGTTTGGCCTAGCTAGCAGCTGGGCCGAGTGGCCCAGTGGGGGAGGGTTGTTTTATTCCTTTCCTTTTTTTACCTTTTCATATTTTTCTTTTTTTCTTTTATTTTAGTTACACATTAATTTTAATTTTAGACAAATATATGTATAGCCCCTAAAATAATCTTTCAGAACAATCCACTACTATAAAAAGTTTTACCCTGATAAAAATAGTCTAGTATTTTATAAAATACCAAAGTCGTTTAAATAGTTGTTTAGCTACTGTTTAAATCATTTTAGTGCTTTAAATCTTTTTACTAAAATGTGGTTCCTCCACCATTTGGACTTAGGATTTATTTGTCCCATTTTGAACATTTTAGTTTTAACGTTTGAAGAATTTACCGATTGACTCGATTTTGAATTTGAATTTGAATCGGTTTCGAACTAACACGAGATTAGCAACAGTAACCATCGTGACATGGCATCATTAACAGAAGTTTACTGTAGCTCAAATACCCGGGTGTCACAATTCTCCTCCACTACAAGAAATCTCGTCCCGAGATTTAAGAGGGGAGTAAGGGGGAAAGATCTGGTTACGAAATTCTTACGAGTCTTCTCGGTCTTGCTTGCTCTTCTCGAAATGGTCGATCCATTACATTGATGTTTTCATTTCTCCGCTTCAGGTCATCATGGTGAAGTCGTCCTTTTCTTCGGGAACTCCAACGTACTTACGAATAGGTAAGGGGCAGCTTGGCTACGACAGAATGCTTATGAGGGAAATAATCTGGGGATAACCTATGAATGAATATAAGATTATCTCTCGAGTTGAACATATAAAATACATCAAGAGTAAGGTGCGAAGGTACCATGAGAAGTTTCGAACGGATAGGCAATCGTTCGATGTCTGAAACAACACGCGAAAGGGGTCCAGAGCAACGAGATTGAGTATTGCGTCTGTTACCAGAATAGATCACTAGGACGGTGGTCCGTGAATTACATACAAGGCCACGCACGAGGAATAACTTTTGGAATAGGGGGTGTATAGGAGAGTCAGGTTTTGATCCTGTGGAACTGTGGGTTATGGGCCCACCATGTGGGTTAAAGTAGGAAGGGTAGTGACGTCTTGCAAGATCATGTAAGCAAGGCATGTCAGAGGATAGCCTGTCAGCTATGTCGACAACAACATCGATACCAAGGGCGAGGGATGAAGAGAACCATTTTCCTGCTCGTTGAACGAGGCGGGCCAATAGGCAAGGTTCTCGTCCATCGGTGGCTACCGAAATGTCATCAACAATAGTAACAGGGTCTTGCTGACAGAATTGTACACCGAGGTGTTTACATAAGCAGGAGAATATTACCGCTTAGATCATATAGATCACAAGACACGTTAAGCCAACCAATGGAAAGGCAAATATGATTATCAGATTAAACAGAACAAAGGAAAGGAAAATGGGTTTAAACACATATTTCAAAGGTATATCCTTCCCAAAGACAAGTAGAGCATGATATCCATGACAGGATATAATGTAGAAAACTCTTTAGGCACGGGAGAGAATTTTCATGACATTACCCATACAGCAGTGTTTGGATAATTCAGCAGGAAACATTTAACATTGGGCTTCAAATGTTCCTGTTGAAAATCGGAGTACCATAGACATGCTTTGAGATAGCATTGACATGGTCAACAGGTGAAGATCAGACTTTGGAGACAAAAAGGATCCATCAGGAACAACTTATAGAATAAGTCTTACAATTTCCTCACGGAAGAATGACTAACCTTGCCAAAAGGAAACTATAACAATAGGTCCTCCGGTCAGGTGTGCTAGGCATGACATCACCTTACCAGGTCATATAAAGACCAATGTATAACTCTTGGAAATATGTTCCAACCATCATATCTGGCCGAGATTCAGATCTGATTGGTGCCAGGATACCTGAGACATTTGGATGCCTGAGAAGAAAAGGTGCAACACAATTTGACGAGAAGACATTGTAAGATTCTCAGGAAATTTACTATGGAAGGGAGTTCCAGAACAAGAGCTCATCATTAAACCAATGAAGGAATAAGGAGGTAGTTAATGAACTCAGTGACAATTCATCGAGATTTCGAAAGGATGGGTTTCCACAATTATGTGAACAAGGAGATAACATTTGTCCGATCAAATGATATAATATAATGATGTATGCTCGAGGAAAGCATACACAATTGAACATTGATTGAAAGGTGCACCCAAAAGATGGGCTTAGGTAGCATGATCAACGTTAGAATGGTGGTTCAACAACCAATAGTCTAAGAACGAACTATCAACCATCAACTTCAAAGCAATAGGGTTGTTAGAAGTACAAAATCCACGCAGTACCGTTCACTTGTTGGAATCCCGGTTAGAACCAACACGGGGACCAAGAAAGAAAGGTGATGGTGAGAAGTATTACCTGTATCAAGAATCCTTAAGAGGTGATGAAATCCTCACGACTTTCTTGACATTAAAGATGGTAATACTCCAAGGTAAAGAAGAACAAATGTGGGATAGCAAGGAACTCAAGGTATAACACAAAACATGAACAAGTTTGTGTTGGAGGGAAGTCAATAAAGTGGTCGATGGTAACACAAATCATCAAGGGGAGAGGATGGTATTTCTCATCAAGAATTTTATATATATCTTGGAAGAGCTCAGGATGTTGCTGATGACCACGACACATTTGTCGAGAGATTTCATGAAGATGTAATCGGTTGGCGATGACATCAAGTCAAATGATGATGCAGTGAAAGTCAAATAATACTTGAAGAAGAACTCATAAGAAGTTATGCAGTTCCGTGATAATCTCAAGATACCAGAGGGGGTGATACTCGATGACAGATGAAAGTAGAGGATGGACTGGGGTATTGCTCTACAGAAGACAAGCGCTTAAACTTGCACGCGAAATGGTATTTAAAGGAGAACATGGTCGGAACCACGATTGCAAAAGGCCAGATCCCGGATATAAGATGAACTTATACCAAAGGAATAATTTAATTTAAGAGAAGCTTTAATGATAAGATCTACATCGTGTCCATGGGCATGAACACAAAGTTCAAGGTCGACTCCCACTTCTCCAATGCATAACCTTTCATTCACTTCTCACTTTCGAAGAAGTTGTAGTGTTGAAATTTTATCCGGCAAAATACTAGAAGTGTATGACTCGTGAAAATTTTAGAGTTCACACAGTTTAGAGAAGGCATATGTTCAACCCATAGGGGCTTCTTAGAAACATATACCACAAGTTTCAAGAGTAAATATCACAAGCTCGAAAGTAGAGCAAGGTTGAGAAAGTAGATGATATCATTTACCAAAGGCATTATGTATCCGAGGGAAGGCTCACAAGGTTATTGAATATGAAGGACGCTGTCGGATAAAGTCCATTAAAGGATCTGCCGGTCCATAACAGAGCTGACGTGAGCATCGGCACACAACCAGAGGAAGTAACAATGCAAAGGCATTTTATGGAAACAACTGACTAATCCAAAGCTCAAACGCAAAGGAATTATGATTTCCAAATCAATGGATCAGAAGCAAACGCTCTGATTAAGGATGGATAAGTTGAGTAAGCATAGGCGTACAATCGACGACAATTGGATTGGCCAAGATCCAGCTCATGTTTAAAATGATGCCAGAGCCGGAAGGATGAATTCAAAGATCTGGTTGAGGATTGCGAGCATTCGCAACATATTGAATCAACAGACTCAATTGATGATGACAAAGGATGCCAATAAGATTACCACACTTATGGGATTAATCATAATGAAAACAAGCAAGAAATTCCAGAGCAATAGGTTGCTGAGGATCGGAAGATCGAATGGTATTTCGAAGACTTCTATGAAACACATGAACAACCGGGGACGAGTGGATACTCGGTAAGTGTGAGAAAGTATCCGTAGGGGTATTTCTGCAGCAAGGAACTACAAGACAGTGGTACAAGGGATTCTTAAAAGTCGGAGAGCAATTCGATGCATCTTGTAACAAAAAGAGAAACTCAGAGTAATGGTATGAACAACAAGTGTATGTCGTTATCCATATGGATATATCGGTAGTAGGGAATTGAAAATGCAGAGGGAACAAGGGTCTCGGGAATGGTCGAAGAGTATCTTCAAAATCTTCTAGTGTAGTAGACGATCATCTGGAATGAGGGGCTCTCCGGGAGAAAGTATTATCGAGAACCTAAAGTTAGATTTAGTAAAACCATTTAAACCCGAATAGGAGAGAGATCAGAGTCCCAGAGTATAGACGAGGAATAAAAGATCTTAATACCACCCAATGGTGACGTGGGCCCATAAGCCACACAGCCATGTTAGTAAAACAGTTTTCACTGACTAGACTCAACTTCGGCCAAGGAGTTTGGAAGGGGGATTCCTACAGGCAGTCGGCTCTGATACCAACTTGTGACGCCCCCTGATTTGACCGTACACTAATCATGCACGCAAATTTGTACGATCAAGATCAAGGACTCACGGGAAGATATCACAACACAACTCTACAAAAAAAATAAGTCATACAAGCATCATATTACAAGCCAGGGGCCTCGAGGGCTCGAATACAAGAGCTCGATCATAGACGAGTCAGTGAAAGCAACAATATCTGAGTACAGACATAAGTTAAACAAGTTTGCCTTAAGAAGGCTAGCACAAACTGGGATACAGATCGAAGGAGGCGCAGGCCTCCTGCCTGGGATTCTCCTAACTACTCCTGGTCGTCGTCAGCGGGCAGCACGTAGTAGTAGGCACCTCTGGTGTAGTAGGAGTCGTCGTCGATGGTGGCGTCTGGCTCTTGGACTCCAGCATCTGGTTGTGACAACCAGAAAGAAAGGAAAGGGGGGAAAAGGGGGAGAAAGCAACCGTGAGTACTCATCCAAAGTACTCGCAAGCAAGGAGCTACACTACATATGCATGGGTATCAAATGGAATAAGGGTATCATATGTGGACTGAACTGCAGAATGCCGGAATAAGAGGGGGATAGCTAGTCCTTTCGAAGACTACGCTTCTGGCAGCCTCCGTCTTGCAACATGTAGAAGAGAGTAGACTGAAGTCCTCCAAGTATCATCGCATAGCATAACCCTAACCGATGATCCTCCCCTCGTCGCCCTGTGAGAGAGTGATCACCGATTGTATCTGGCACTTGGAAGGGTGTGTTTTATTAAGTATCCGGTTCTAGTTGTCATAAGGTCAAGGTACAACTCCAAGTCGTCCTGTTACCGAAGATCACGGCTATTCGAATAGATTAACTTCCCTGCAGGGGTGCACCACATAACCCAACACGCTCGATCCCATTTGGCCGGACACACTTTTCTGGGTCATGCC
This sequence comes from Triticum urartu, assembly GCF_003073215.2. Taxonomy (NCBI): domain Eukaryota; kingdom Viridiplantae; phylum Streptophyta; class Magnoliopsida; order Poales; family Poaceae; genus Triticum; species Triticum urartu. Next base: position 117,143,388 of record NC_053028.1, read on the forward strand.
CGGCCTCGGAAGATCAACACGTCGCAGCCCCACCTAGACCAACAGAGAGGTCAGCACGCCGGTCTAAACCTAAGCGCCCAGGGGTCTGGGCCCATCGCCCTTAGCACACCTGCACGTTGCGTGGGCGGCCGGAAGCAGACCTAGCCTAGTAGGCGTTCTAGTCCAATCCAGCGCGCGCCGCTCCGTTGCTGACGTCACGAAGGCTTCGGCTGATACCACGACGTCGAGTGCCCATAACTGTCCCCGCGTAGATGGTTAGTGCGTATAGGCCACTAGCCAGACTCAGATCAAATACCAAGATCTCGTTAAACGTGTTAAGTATCTGCGAACGCCGACCAGGGCCAGGCCCACCTCTCTCCTAGGTGGTCTCAACCTGCCCTGTCGCTCCGCCTCAAAGTAACAGTCGGGGGCCGTCGGGAACCCAGGCCCACCTCTACCGGGATGGAGCCACCTGCCCCTTCAGCCCCCAACTCCGAACAGTACCACAGGTAATGTAACTGTGTAAAGCATATAGTATATGCCCGTGATCACCACCCGAAGTGATCACGGCCCAGTAGTATAGCATGGCAGACGGACAAGAGTGTAGGGCCACTGATGGAACACTAGCATCCTATACTAAGCAGTAGGATAGCAGGTAATGGTAACAACAGTAGTAGCAAGTATAGGCTATGCATCAGGATAGGAATAACGGAAAGCAGCAACATGCTACACTACTCTAATGCAAGCAGTATAGAGAAGAGTAGGTGATATCTGGTGATCAAAGGGGGGGGGCTTGCCTGGTTGCTTTGGCAAGAGAGAGGGGTCGTCAACACCGTAGTCGTACTGGGTAGCAGCGGCGTCGGTCTCGGTGTCTAGCGAGAGAAGAGGGGGAAGAAACAATAAATATAATGCAAGCATATGCATAGTGATGCATAACATGACAAGTAACGGCGTTAGAGGTGCCCTAACGCGGTACGAGGTGGTACCGGTGAAGGGGGGAAACATCCGGGAAAATATCCCCAGTGTTTCGCGTTTTCGGACAGATGAACCGGAAGGGGAAAATTGTGTGTTCGCTATGCTAGGGATGTGTGGCGGACGAACGGGCCGCGCTTCCGGATTCGTCTCGTCGTTCTGAGCAACTTTCATGTACAAAGTTTTTCCATCGGTGTTACGGTTAATTTTCTATAATTTTCTAAAGATTTTATTAATTTCTGAAATTTAATTAATTATTTAAATTAATTCGAAATAAAACAGGATATACCTTTTATACCCACTGAGGGCTAGCCATAGTCAATGACATGTGGGGCCTGGGGACTAGGTTGACCCAGTCAAATGTCCAGTCAGCAGTTGACTAGTCATCTATTGACTGGTCAAACCTGGGTAGTGGGGCCCAGGTGTCATTGACTGTTTTAGTCTACTCTAACCGTTTAGTTACCTAAACTAGGTGGTCACCCTAATTTAGCTTAATTAATTAAGATAATTTATTATTTAACTAATTAATTAATTATTTTTATTAGTATAAATTGTTTTTATTTTATTTTTTTGTAAACAGGTGGGCGTGGGGCCCGTTGTCATAGGCCCCTGGGGCTTTAACGAGCGCGCGGGTTCGGGCGAAGCCTCCTGGGTGCGAGCGTAGCCCGCATGGACGCACGCCCAGGGGAATGGCCGTGGCCATAGCAGGAGCGGCTGGTGCTGGTCGGCGGGTAGAGGCCGCGGGAGGGGCCGACGAGGACGACCGCCGATGCGGCCAAACAGCGGACGGACGGGCGCGGGGCTAGGCAGAGCAGCAGGTGGGTGCGGCGGTCGGAGATAAGGCCAGGGGCGAGATCACGACAGACGGTGCGGGGAGGCGGCAGAAGCAGCAGGAGGCAGCGATGGCAGCGGCGTCGAGGGATGCACGGGAGCACGGCCGAAGGCCAACAGCGTGCGACAGGAAGCGGGTCAGGCGCGGTTTGTGCGGCGGCGGGAAGGAGGCCGAAGGTGGGGCGCCGGAGCGAGACGCGTGAGCGGGGAGCCGCGGGGTTGGCCGGTTGCGGCCGTCCACGGGCAGCGGCGAGCGACGGAGCTGAGCACGGGGGGAGGGGCTGGGCGCGCAGGGGAGAGAGGAGAGGGGGGAGCTCACTGGGGCAGTAGGGGTTAGGCAGCGGGGGTCGAGGAGGATGACGGAGGAGACGCGTCGTGGAGGAGGCCGACCGGCGAGGAGGTCCGGCGAGGTCCTCGGGCGGCTGGGCGGGCTCCGGGCGGTGTCCGTGGAGCTCCGGGCGGCGGTGAATCGAGGACAAGGCGGCGGCGTACGGCGGGTCGAGCACGGCGTCGGAGCTCACAGATCGGGAGAGGGGGAGGCGAGGAGGACGGCGGTGGGGCGGCGGGGACGTGCCGGGGCATCGGGCGACCAGGGCGTGGGGTGCCCCGACCCGATCCAGAATGGGGAGTGGGAGAGGTCGTGGGGGGGAGGGGGGAGTCGTGGGGGAAGTGGGGAGGGGCCGCTAGATTTTCGGGGGGGAGTGGGTTAGTAGGCAGGGGGTGGGCCGGCCTGGGGTTTGGCCTAGCTAGCAGCTGGGCCGAGTGGCCCAGTGGGGGAGGGTTGTTTTATTCCTTTCCTTTTTTTACCTTTTCATATTTTTCTTTTTTTGTTTTATTTTAGTTACACATTAATTTTAATTTTAGACAAATATATGTATAGCCCCTAAAATAATGTTTCAGAACAATCCACTACTATAAAAAGTTTTACCCTGATAAAAATAGTCTACTATTTTATAAAATACCAAAGTCGTTTAAATAGTTGTTTAGCTACTGTTTAAATCATTTTAGTGCTTTAAATCTTTTTACTAAAATGTGGTTCCTCCACCATTTGGACTTAGGACTTATTTGTCCCATTTTGAACATTTTAGTTTTAACGTTTGAAGAATTTACCGATTGACTCGATTTTGAATTTGAATTTGAATCGGTTTCGAACTAACACGAGATTAGCAACAGTAACCATCGTGACGTGGCATCATTAACAGAGGTTTACTATAGCTCAAATACCTGGGCGTCACAATTTCAGATCTGTTTCAGCAAATGCACTTTTGTCATTTTTTGCCATGATTAATGTGTGCATGCTATGATCTTGAGCTCTACATGTATTTTGTAGAATGCCATGTTATCTTTACAGGGGTGTATGCCATGTATTTTTGTGATCTTTGTGGTGACTAGCACAAGCATGCAAAGTAGCTTACTCAATGATGCTGTTTTCAGGGACTTAGAATTTCACCAAGTCCTTGCCCTGTCATTATTTTTATGCCATATGTTCATGTTGTTTCCTAGTGATCCGTCCCTCTTTTGAGCATGATCAGTAAGGATGTTTTGTAGATAATGTTGTGCTCTATCCATCCATGTCTTTATTTGCAATTATGGAACGCCCTAGCTTGAGTCAATCAAGCTCTACTTTTGCTATAAAATGTTCCTGGCAGATTGTTAGCATGTTTGGCGATTTTGCCGAGCTTGTTGTAGTTGATCCGTGCATGCTATGTTGTTGTTCTTGCCATGTCTAGCTTCTATGCCATGTCTATTTGCTGGGTGTATGCTTAGTTTGTCATGCAATGCCTCGTAGTGAGTGCATCGAGCTCGTAAACATGCCTACTCGTTATCTGTTTTGCCATGTTCCAGTTTTTCACTAAGTCTGAATCTGTTTATGTTTTTGCTATGTTCACATGCTTGCAATTGTATTTCCTGATCTCTTTTGGCTCTTGGTCACTAAAGGACTTTTGTTGCATGCTTTGAGTAGCTTCAGGCCATGCCTTTCTTTGCCATGATATGTTCCTGTAGCATGTAGTTATCGTGCTCTTAACATTGCTTCCTGATGTTAAATTCCTGACATGCTGTTAATTTCACTAAGTCTGAAACCTGTTATCTTTTGCACTTTTGCCATGCTTGTTTGAGCTTGCTATTGAGTGAATTAGCCGTAGCTCAGTGTTCATCTTTTGTAAAGCATCTTGAGTGGACCCCTGCCATGTATTTTGTTGCTATGTTAGAGTGCTGTAGCATGTTGTTCTTGTTGCATTTAGATGGCCTCGTGCTGTTAATCGCAGACCGGCGCCATATTTGTTTTGCTTGCCATTTCCAAATCGTGCATCCGATTCCAGTGATCTTTATATCGATTTCGACCGAAATCAACTCCTATTTCCAGTGGCACTCTTGGATTTCCAAGTTCAGGCCAGGTTCAATCATTCCTTTCCAAATCATGCATATGCATCATATATCGCATCCCGCATATCATACCATGTTTGCATCATGTTGTTTGTGCATTGCACGTGGTTGATTGTGTTCCTTTTTGCTTGTTGTTCTTGCTTGGGTAGAGCCAGGGGACGAGTTCATGTTCGAGGAGCCCGTTGAGTACGTTTACGAGGTTCAAGCCTTCGTCTTCTTGGAGAACTTTGCAGGTAAGATGACCATACCCTCGAAATCACTTCTATCTTTGCTTGCTAGATGCTCGCTCTTTTGCTATGCCTATGCTGCGATACCTACCACTTGCTTATCATGCCTCCCATATTGTTAAGCCAAGCCTCTAACCCACCTTGTCCTAGCAAACCGTTGTTTGGCTATGTTACCGCTTTGCTCAGCCCCTCTTATAGCGTTGTTAGTTGCAGGTGAAGATTGGAGTTTGTTCCTTGTTGGAACATGGATATTTTGTTGGGATATCACAATATCTCTTATTTATATTAATGCATGTATATACTTGGTAAAGGGTGGAAGGCTCGGCCTTATGCCTGGTGTTTTGTTCCACTCTTGCCTCCCTAGTTTCTGTCATATCGGTGTCATGTTCCTGGATTTTGCGTTCCTTACACGGTTGGGTTATAATGGGAACCCCTTGACAGTTCGCCTTGTATAAAACTCCTCGAGCAATGCCCAACATTGGTTTTACCATTCGCCACCTAGCCTCTTTTTCCCTTGGGTTCCGTGGAGTCAAGGGTCATCTTTATTTAAACCCCCCTGGGCCAGTGCTCCTCTGAGTGTTTGTCTGACCAAGTAGACTGCGGGGCCACCTCGGGGCAACTTGAGGGCTGGTTTTACTCGTAGGATGTCTCATCTGAGTGTGCCCTGATAACGAGATATATGCAGCTCCTATCGGGATTTGTCGGCACATTCGGGCGGTGTTGCTGGACTTGTTTTACCATTGTCGAGGATGTCTTGTAACCGGGATGCCGAGTCTGATCGAATTGTCTTGGGAGAAGGAATATCCTTTGTTGACCGTGAGAGCTTGTGATGGGCTAAGTTGGGACACCCCTGCAGGGATTTGAACTTTCGAAAGCCGTGCCCGCGGTTATGGGCAGATGGGAATTTGTTAATGTCCGGTTGTAGAAAACCTGAAGTTGATCTTAATTAAAATACGTCAACCGCATGTGTAGCCGTGATGGTCTCTTTCCGATGGAGTCCGGGAAGTGAATACGGTGTTGGAGTTATGCTTGACGTAGGTTGTTCTAGAATCACTTCTTGATCATAGTTGTTCGACCGTGCTTTTTCCTCCTCTTCTCGCTCTCATTTACGTATGTTAGCCACCATATATGCTAGTCGCTTGCTGCAGCTCCACCTCGTACCTTTTACCCTTCCTATAAGCTTAAATAGTCTTGATCGCGAGGGTGTGAGATTGTTGAGTCCCCGTGACTCACAGATACTTCCAAAACCAAATTGCAGGTGCCGAGGATATCGTGCAGGTGACGCAACCAAGCTCAAGGAGGAGCTCGATGAAGATCTTGTCCTTTGTGTTGTTTCGGTCTAGTTGATCAGTAGTGGAGCCTAGTTGGGCTCGATCGGGGATCTATGTAGCATTTGGGGTAGTCTTCTTTTATTTTGGTTCTGTAGTCGGACCTTGATTATACCTGGATGATGTAATGATTTATTCGTGTAATTGTGTGAAGTGGCGATTGTAAGCCAACTATGTATCCTCTTTCCCTTTATGTATTACATGGGTTGTTTGCAAAGATTACCTCACTTGCGACATTTCTTTCAATGTGGTTATGCCTCTAAGTCGTGCTTCGACACGTGGGAGATATAGCCGCATCGAGGGCGTTAGAAGTTGGTAATCAGAGCCTTCCCCGACCTTAGGAGCCCCCCTGCTTGATCGAATCATTGGCGTTGTTGAGTCTAGAAAAATGTTTTGAGTCATTTAGGATTATATATATCGGAGAGTTAGGAATTCTTTTTACTCCTCAGTCCCTTCGTCGCTCTGGTGAGGCATCCTGACGTAGAGTTTTGACTCTTCTCTTCTCAAATTTCACTAATTTTTTTAGGATCACGCGGGTATCTTGGAATCATTCCGATGGTTTTGTGACGAGAACATTGTTCTTGGTGCCTCCTGACATTTAGGGGTTGTGGCAGTGTCCCGGGGAGTTGAGCTCCGAGGTGTTGTCGTCACAATTTTATCGTTGCAATTCTGGAAGACCTGAGTTTCACCGACATCGAAAATCTCTTTTATGCAGTTGTTGGTGAGATAACCTCGACGCCACCCAGTACTGGGGCGGGAGTTCGGGAGTATTGCCATAACTCGTAAAACAGATGCTTTTCGAAGGTTGAGGTAAATGATTTCCGAAGGTTTCTTGGTTATGTGTTGAAGGATGGATACAACTGGATGTAGGATTTGCTAATTTTGGGTGAGATATTATGCTTCCCCTGTATCCCCAACACCTAATTGCATAACCGGAAAGTTTCGGGAGTTTATAAGTGGTAATTCAAGTAGCTCTTAGGATATCTTTCCAATAGACATATGATATGAAATTGGGGTTCGATGTCTAGTGGTCCGCCTATCCACGGTTGGTTTTACAGTGGTCTCATTGTGTCTTAAAGAGTCCTTGGCTATGCTGACTCGGGGACGCTTCGTATGTCATGTGCACTGCCTTGTACATGATGGTGCTGTACGATCGAGCCCGTGTAGGCCCCACCACAAAAACTTCGGACGAAATCTCTATCATATGTTTGTTCTGTCTTATTCTGCAAGCCAATCCTTTGTGTTGTTTTGAGTTGTGGTATTTGAGTTGCTTCGAAGTCAAATGTTGATTCCATACCTTGCCTAAGCGGTGTTCTCATATTTATATGTGAATACTAATCCTTCATGATAATCGAGATTGTCATGTCAATCCTTTTCAACCGGCGTGTTGCTCTTCAAGTGGATCTGATCATTTTCTACATTTACAAGATCAATTATTAGTTCGTCCCAACGGTGTTTGCCTCATCCGTTCCAAGTTGCCTTTGTTTTCCCTCCCTCCCACCCTTTTTCTTCGAGGACTCGGATTTCTTAATCAAGTATCCATTTTATTCATGTGAATCTCTCCATTTTTCCCTTCAATCTCCTTATCCAATGATTCTTAGAAAGATACTAACGGAGTCTCTCGTTCATCATTCTTCATTCTTTTCTTCTCCGGTGGATTTAATTCAAGCTTTGTCGATCACTTCCATTTCCTCTTTTCAAATGCTTTCTCATGCCGGTGCACCTCTTAATCATCCGCCTCTCGCTATTCATTTGTTCCGGAGTGCTGAAGATATCTCAGAAGATGCTAGTGCTTATTCTCATTCATTCAAGCTCTTTCGAGATTCTTATCTCAGTCAAGCCATTTAAATCAACCAGTGCAATCTCTCTTAAAAACCGTTCAATGGTGTATCTTTTCAGTGGGCCCTAACCCACGGGTCTTTTCCTAGGATCTTACATGACTCTTCTAATTTTCCCGGAGCTATCCTCAAATTTCTTTTCGGAGTTTGACGTAAGAATGATTCATCATCGGTCATATGTATTTCTCCAAGATCTTTCAAATTCTTTTCGTCATTGGCTCATCCTTTCCATTCTTCATTCCGGAGTGCCTCAATAATTCTTGGTGGTGTTTCTTGTCGTCATTCTCAACATTTGAAGACCGAAGAAGAGTTTTACCTCCATATCTTATCCGTTCTCTCAGAGATTCATGGTTCTAGTTCGAGGCCATCCTCTCATAATTTTTTTGATTGTGAGAATTCTTTTCACCTATCCGGAGCAATTCATGAGTCTTCTCAGTTTGTTATCCGGAGTCCATCAATTCAGGTTCATTCATTCTCAGCTGTCAGTTATCATTCTCCAATCTTACCGATGCATCATTCAAGTATTCTCTAATCAGTTTATGATCTCTTCGTTCTCATGTATCTAAATTCTCTCAAGTATCTTCGTTCATTCTTCCAATTATTCCCGGTGAATTGTGCCTTTACTTCGTTCGTTTTTTCCAATTCTTACGGTGGTTCGTTCAAGATTTCTCTTCCTTCTTTATCATATCAATTCATTCGTTGTTTTGATCCTACCAGTGGTTCGTTGAACACTTTCTCAAGTTTAAGCTATACCTCTCTTTAATCCTTTCTACGAGAATAAGTAGTATGTCAAACCCGTTGCTTGTCATCAATTTAAATTGGTGAAGGAGAAGCATAATATAATTTTATTCTTGTTTCTTCCTAGTGATTAATTCCCTATTCCAGAGGCTCATCAAATTCCTGATTTCAATTGTTTTCATCTTCTCTTTTTCCCGGAGTTCCAACCGTTTTCAATTATTTCACCACGGAGATTCATCTAAATCGGTACAAGGATTCACCTTGTGTTTTCAACTTCTCTTTCTTTCCGTTTGATCATTCTTTTATTACCGGAGTTCCTCATGGAGGCTCTACATGATGGTTCACCAAGGATTTAATTCCTTCTCGAAGTGTTCATTGAGATTCTTTTCAGAGGAGCTCAATCATTCTTCATCTTGCATTCCGGAGTGCAATTCTTTCTATCGAATCATTGGAGGTGGTATTATGTCATTATTGATAATTTGAGTTCATGTTTCATGATTCACATGTTGTTAAGAGTAAGGTATTTTAAATCCATCAATCTCGTCATTGGAATTATCTTGGGTTATATTTCACCTAAAGCCTTCCCGAAGGATTGTTGCTATTTATGGTGCTTATAATGACCCAAGTTCTTCATTTATCCTCCTGGTGAAATACTTTCTCGTCTCCTTGTTCATACCAATCCAATTCTTTTTCCCGTGAGTGGCAGGTTGTCACCTCATAATTTGAGATGTATTCCATAAGACCAAATCAAGCTTATCCTTTTCGTTGGTGGTTTTTCCAACAATTCCATTCGACCCTACTCCTAAAGATGCTTTTCAAGCTCATCGGAGGTAGAAGATGTTGTTTTCTTCTTCGTTCTTTTGTTCCGACGATGCAACCTCTATTCTTTCTCCCGGAGGTCTAGCGATGTTGCTCTCTTCACCCATCATCTCGTTTTGTCAAAGATCATGTTCTTTTCATGCCTGTCCATTTAACCGGAGTGTTGTGCCCTTTTGCTCAAGTTCTTTTCGCCTTATCAAGCCTTGCATCTATTTTCAACCGGAGTGCTGTCTGAGATCTTTCTTACCCCTTGTTCCATTCATTCAATAGTTCCAGAGGCTGTATGTTGTGATTTCATCAAGTGTCTTCTCATCTTATCAAGTTCTTATTCAATTCCGTTTCTTTTCAATCGGAGTGCTGCCCGAAGTTGTTCTTCCTTGTCCCTCTTTTCTAACGGAGTGTTTTCAACTTCGTTCATCTCCGTTCTATTCTTTTCTCAAAATGGCTTAACGTTTTCAAAGTTCTTTGGTCTCACTCGTTTGTCAAACAAGCAACTTAGTTTTACCTCTTCTCTTTCTCTTCCGTTTTTCCCTCTGGTGCCATTCTAGATCTCGGAACGAGATCCTCTCATAGTGGTGGAGTGTTGTAACGCCCCGAGACCGATGTGCCAGGTGTCTTCCAGTTAGTTGTTGTTGTTCCTTATCATTGCTTGCGTGTCATGCATCTCATATCATGTCATCATGTGCATCGCATTTGCATATGTGTTCGTCTGATGCATCCGATCATTTTCCCCGTTATCCGTTTTGCATTCGGGCGCTCCTATGTCCTCCGGTGCCCCTTTCTACCTCTTTTCGTGTGCGGGTGTTAAACGTTTTCGGATTGGACCGATACTTGTCATGCGGCCTTGGTTTACTACCGGTAGACCACCTGTCAAGTTTCGTACCATTTGGACTTCGTTTGATACTCCAACGGTTAACCGAGGGACTGAAAAGGCCTCGTGTGTGTTGAAGCCCAACACCCCTCCAAAGTGGCCCAAAACCCATCTAAATCTCCTCCATCATCTAGATCGTTCGATCACGATCGCGTGGCCGAAAACCGCACCTCATTTGGACTCTCCTAGCTCCCTCTACCTATAAATATGTGCACCCCGTCCATTTTCACGGACGAAACCCTAGAATTTCCCTCCGCGCCGCGCCGGGCCGGACGCGTCTAGCCGCCGCCCCATCCAGGCCTGTCTCGCCACATGGCCTTCGCCGTCCCACCGCCGCCACCGGCCCGCGGAGCTCGTCGGGCCCACGCGGGCCCAGATCCGCGCCGCCGCCTGGCACCGTTCGCCCGCCGCGCCTTCCGCCGGCCGCGGCTCCTTCCCGCTGGCGCCGCCCTTCGCTGGCGCAGCCGCCCACAGGAGCTGCAGGCCGCCGGCGCCCTGCTCCTCAGCGCGCCTCCGCCGCCCCAAGCTGCTCTCGCCGGCGCCGCCACCTTCTGCCGCCGACCCCGCCGGACTCCGCGCCGCCGACCCGAGCACGACGCCCTCTCCTCCTCCCGACGCCGTTACTCACCCTCGCCGGAGCCGCGAGCTCGCCAGAGCTCGGGCCGCCCCTCGCCGGCGTCTTCCTCTACTCCGGTCAGATCTGGTCGGGTGGACCAGATCCACCAATCTCCGGATCCAAACACCCCGCCCCGATCCGGATCCGCGCCGTCCCGCTTCTCTCCATCCCGGGTTGACTTTTGCGAGGTTGAAATTCTCGAAGTCCGAGTAATTTTATGCATATTTCATCGCATCATAACTTCATCACCGTTGCTCCGATTTGTGCGTGTAGCATATCAAAATGTTCGTCTCGACGAGTACATCATTTCATCTCATTGCATCATTTTCATTTGAGCTCATCTGGATGCCCGAAATGCTGTTGGAAGAGGGCTATGTGATGATAGTTTCAGATCTGTTTCAGCAAATGCACTTTTGTCATTTTTTGCCATGATTAATGTGTGCATGCTATGATCTTGAGCTCTACATGTGTTTTGCAGAATGCCATGTTATCTTTTCAGGGGTGTATGCCATGTATTTTTTTGATCTTTGTGGTGACTAGCACAAGCATGCAAAGTAGCTTACTCAATGATGCTGTTTTCAGGGAGTTGAATTTCACCAAGTCCTTGCCCTGTCATTATTTTTATGCCATATGTTCATGTTGTTTCCTAATGATCTGTGCCTCTTTTAAGCATGATCAGTAAGGATGTTTTGTAGATAATGTTGTGCTCTATCCATCCATGTCTTTGTTTGCAATTATGGATCATCCTAGCTTGAGTCAATCGAGCTCTACTTTTGCTATAAAATGTTTCTGGCAGATTGTTAACATGTTTAGCGATTTTGCCGAGCTTGTTGTAGTTGATCCGTGCATGCTATCTTGTTGTTCTTGCCATGTCTAGCTTCTATGCCATGTCTATTTGCTGGGTGTATGCTTAGTTTGTCATGCAATGCCTCGTAGTTAGTGCATCGAGCTTGTAAACATGCCTACTCGTTATCTGTTTTGCCATGTTCCAGTTTTTTCTCTAAGTCCGAATCTGTTTATGTTTTTGCTATGTTCACATGCTTGCAATTGTATTTCCTGATCTCTTTTGGCTCTTGGTCACTAAGGGACTTTTGTTGCACGCTTTGAGTAGCTTCAGGCCATGCCTTGCTTTGCCATGATATGTTCCTGTAGCATGTAGTTATCGTGCTCTTAACATTGCTTCCTGATGTTAAATTCCTGACATGCTGTTAATTTCACTAAGTCTAAAACTTGTTATCTTTTGCACTTTTTCCATGCTTGTTTGAGCTTGGTATTGAGTGAATTAGCCGTAGCTTAGTGTTCATCTTTTGTAAAGCATCTTGAGTGGATCCCTGCCATGTATTTTGTTGCTATGTTAGAGTGCTGTAGCATGTTGTTCTTGTTGCATTTAGATGGCCTCGTGTTGTTAATCGCAGACCGGCGCCATATTTGTTTTGCTTGCCATTTCCAAACCGTGCATCCGATTCTGGTGATCTTTATATCGATTTCGACCGAAATCAACTCCTATTTCCAGTGGCACTCTTGGATTTCCAAGTTGAGTCCAGGTTCAATCATTCCTTTCCAAATCATGCATATGCATCATATATCGCATCCCGCATATCATACCATGTTTGCATCATGTTGTTTGTGCATTGCACGTGGTTGATTGTGTTCCTTTTTTCTTGTTGTTCTTGCTTGGGTAGAGTCGGGAGACGAGTTCGTGTTCGAGGAGCCCGTTGAGTACGTTTACGAGGTTCAAGCCTTCGTCTTCTTGGAGAACTTTGCAGGCAAGATGACCATACCCTCGAAATCACTTCTATCTTTGCTTGCTAGATGCTCGCTCTTTTGCTATGCCTATGCTGCGATACCTACCACTTGCTTATCATGCCTCCCATATTGTTAAGCCAAGCCTCTAACCCACCTTGTCCTAGCAAACCGTTGTTTGGCTATGTCACCACTTTGCTCAGCCCCTCTTATAGCGTTGTTAGTTGCAGGTGAAGAGTGGAGTTTGTTCCTTGTTGGAACATGGATATTTTGTTGGGATATCACAATATCTCTTATTTATATTAATGCATCTATATACTTGGTAAAGGGTGGAAGGCTCGGCCTTATGCCTGGTGTTTTGTTCCACTCTTGCCGCCCTAGTTTCCATCATATCGGTATTATGTTCCCGGATTTTGCGTTCCTTACACGGTTGGGTTATAATGGGAACCCCTTGGTAGTTCGCCTTGAATAAAACTCGTCCAGCAATGCCCAACATTGATTTTACCATTCGCCACCTAGCCTCTTTTTCCCTTGGGTTCCGTGGAGTCAAGGGTCATCTTTATTTAAACCTCCCTAGGCCAGTGCTCCTCTGAGTGTTGGTCCGACCGAGTAGACTGCGGGGCCACCTCGGCGCAACTTGAGGGTTGGTTTTACTCGTAGGATGTCTTATCTGAGTGTGCCCTGAGAACGAGATATGTGCAGCTCCTATCGGGATTTGTTGGCACATTTGGGCGGTGTTGCTGGACTTGTTTTACCATTGTCGAGGATGTCTTGTTACCGGGATGCCGAGTCTGATCGAATTGTGTTGGGAGAAGGAATATCCTTCGTTGACCGTGAGAGCTTGCGATGGGCTAAGTTGGGACACCCCTGCAGGGATTTGAACTTTCGAAAGCCGTGCCTGCGGTTATGGGCAGATGGGAATTTGTTAATGTCCGGTTGTAGAAAACCTAAAGTTGATCTTAATTAAAATACGTCAACCGCGTGTGTAACCGTGATGGTCTCTTTCCGGCGGAGTCCGGGAAGTGTACACGGTGTTGGAGTTATGCTTGACGTAGGTTGTTCTAGGATCACTTCTTGACCATAGTTGTTCGACCGTGCTTTTGCCTCCTCTTCTCGCTCTCATTTGCGTATGTTAGCCACCATATATGCTAGTCGCTTGCTGCAGCTCCACCTCATACCTTTTACCCTTCCTATAAGCTTAAATAGTCTTGATCGCGAGGGTGTGAGATTGCTGAGTCCCCGTGACTCACAGATACTTCCAAAACCAGATTGCAGGTGCCGAGGATATCTTGCAGGTGACGCAACCAAGCTCAAGGAGGAGCTCGATGAAGATATTGTCCTTTGTGTTGTTTTGGTCTAGTTGATCAGTAGTGGAGCCCAGTTGGGGTCGATCGGGGATCTGTGTAGCATTTGGGGTAGTCTTCTTTTATTTTGGTTCCGTAGTCGGACCTTGATTGTATCTGGATGATGTAATGCTTTATTCATGTAATTGTGTGAAGTGGCGATTGTAAGCCAACTATGTATCCTCTTTCCCTTTATGTATTACATGGGTTGTTTGCAAATATTACCTCACTTGCGACATTGCTTTCAATGCGGTTATGCCTCTAAGTCGTGCTTTGACACGTGGGAGATATAGCCGCATCGAGGGCGTTAGAGTAGCGATAGTCGTAGAAGCAATAGTTGGTGAGACGACAACGATGCTACGATGGAGATCAAGGTGTCAATCCGGTGACGATGGAGATCATGATGGTGCTTTGGAGACGGAGATCAGAGGCACAAGATGATGATGGCCATATCATGTCACATATTTTGATTGCATGTGATGTTTATCCTTTATGCATCTTATTTTTCTTAGTACGACGGTAGAATTGTAAGATGATCCCTCACTAAATTTCAAGGTACACGTGTTCTCCCTGAGTATGCACCGTTGCTACAGTTCGTCGTGCCGAGACACCACGTGATGATCAGGTGTGATAAGCTCTACGTTCACATACAACGGGTGCAAGCCAGTTTTGCACGTGCAGAATACTCGGGTTAAACTTGACGAGCCTAGCATATGCAGATATGGCCTCGGAACACTGAGACCGAAAGGTCGAACGTGAATTATATAGTAGATATGATCAACATAGTGATGTTCACCATTGAAAACTACTCCATCTCACGTGATGATCGGACATGGTTTAGTTGATAGGGATCACGTGACCATTTATATGACTAGAGGGATGTCTATCTAAGTGGGAGTTCTTAAGTAATATGATTAATTGGACTTTAATTTATCATGAACTTAGTACCTGATAGTATTTGCATGTCTATGTTGTTGTAGATCAATGGCCCGTGCTACCGTCCCTTGAATTTTAATGCGTTTCTAGAGAAAGCTAAATTGAAAGATGATGGTAGCAACTACACGGACTAGGTCCATAACTTGAGGATTATCCTCATTACTGCACAGAAGAATTACGTCCTAGAAGCACCGCTAGGTGCGAGACCCGCTGCAGGAGCAACACCGGACGTTATGAATGTCTGGCAAAGCAAAGCTGATGACTACTCGATAGTTTAGTGTGCCATGCTTTATGGCTTAGAATCGGGACTTCAAAGATGTTTTGAATGTCATGGAGCATATGAGATGTTCCAAGAGTTGAAGTTAATATTTCAAGCAAATGCCCGAGTTGAGAGATATGAAGTATCCAACAAGTTCTACTGCTGGAAAATGGAGGAGAATAGTTCTGTCAGTGAACACATACTCAGAATGTCTGGGTACCATAACCACTTGACTGAGGTGGGAGTTAATCTTCCTGATTATAGTGTCATTGACAGAGTTCTTCAATCACCGCCAACAAGCTATAAAGGCTTCGTGATGAACTATAATATGCAAGGGATGGAAAAGACAATTCCCGAGCTCTTCGCGATGCTAAAGGTTGCGGAGGTAGAAATCAAGAACGGGCATCAAATGTTGATGGTGAACAAGACCACTAGGTTCAAGAAAAAAGGCAAAGGGAAGAAGGGGAACTTCAAGAAGAATAGCAAGCCTGTTGCTGCTCAAGGGAAGAAACCCAAGTCTGGACCTAAGCCTGAGACTGAGTGCTTCTAGTGCAAAGGGACTATTCACTGGAAGCGGAACTGCCCCAAGTATTTGGCGGATAAGAAGGATGGCAAAGTGAAAGGTATATTTGATATACATGTTATTGATGTGTACCTTACTAATGCTCGTAGTAGCGCCTGGGTATTTGATACTGGTTTTGTTGCTCATATTTGCAACTTGAAATAGGGGCTACAGATTAAACGAAGATTGGCTAAGGACGAGCTGACGATGCGCGTGGGAAATGGTCCAAAAGTCGATGTGATCGCCGTCGGCACGCTACCTCTACATCTACCGTCGGGATTAGTTTTAGACCTAAATAATTGTTATTTGGTGCTAGCGTTGAGCATGAACATTATATCTGGATCTTTTTTAATGCAAGACGGTTATTCATTTAAATCAGAGAATAATGGTTGTTCTATTTATATGAGTAATATCTTTCATGGTCATGCACCCTTGATGAGTGGTCTATTTTTGTTGAATCTCGATTGTAGTGATACACATATTCATAATATTGAAGCCAAAAGATGCAAGGTTAATAATGATAGTGCAACTTATTTGTGGCACTGCCATTTATGCAATATTGGTGTAAAGCGCATGAAGAAACTCTGTGCTGATGGGCTTTTGGAATCACTTGATTATGAATCACTTGATGCTTGCGAACCATGCCTCATGGGCAAGATGACTAAGACTCCGTTCTCCGGAACAATGGAGCAAGCAACTGACTTGTTGGAAATAATACATACTGATGTATGCGGTCCAATGAGTGTTGAGGCTCGCTGCGGGTATCGTTATTTTCTGACCTTCACAGATGATTTGAGAAGATATGGGTATATCTAATTGATGAAACATAAGTCTGAAACATTTGAAAAGTTCAAAGAATTTCAGAGTGAAGTGGAAAATCATCGTAACAAGAAAATAAAGTTTCTACGATCTAATAGTGGAGGTGAATATTTGAGTTATGAGTTTGGTCTTCATTTGAAACAATGTGGAATAGTTTTGCAACTCACGCCACCTGGTACACCACAGCGTAATGGTGTGTCCGAACGTCGTAACCGTACTTTATTAGATATGGTGCGATCTATGATGTCTCTTACTGATTTAACGCTATCGTTTTGGGGTTATGCTTTAGAGACGGATGCATTCACGTTAAATAGGGCACCATCTAAATTCATTGAGACGACACCATATGAACTGTGGTTTGGCAAGAAACCTAAGCTGCCGTTCCTTAAAGTTTGGGGATGCGATGCTTATGTGAAAAAGCTTCAACCTGATAAGCTCGAACCCAAATCGGAGAAATGTGTCTTCATAGGATACCCAAAGGAGACTCTTGGGTACACCTTCTATCACATATCCGAAGGCAAGATATTCGTTGCTAAGAATGGATCCTTTCTAGAGAAGAAGTTTCTCTCGAAAGAAGTGAGTGGGAGGAAAGTAGAACTTGATGAGGTAATTGTACCTTCTCCCGTATTGGAAAGTAGTTCATCACAGAAATCAGTTCCAGTGATTCCTACACCAATTAGTGAGGAAGCTAATGATAATGATCATGAAACTTTTGATCAAGTTACTACCAAACCTCGTAGGTCAACCAGAGTACGATCCGCACCAGAGTGGTACAATAATCCTGTTCTAGAGGTCATGTTACTTGACCATGACGAACCTACGAACTATGAGGAAGCGATGATGAGCCCAAATTCTACGAAATGGCTTGAGGCCATAAAATCTGAGATGGGATCCATGTATGAGAACAAAGTGTGGACTTTGGTTGACTTGCCCGATGATCAGCAAGCAATGGAGAATAAATGGATCTTCAAGAAGAAAATTGACACTGACGGTAATGTTACTGTCTACGAAGCTTGACTTGTTGCGGAATGTTTTCGACAAGTTCAAGGAGTTGACTACGATGAGACCTTCTCACCCGTAGCGATGCTTAAGTCCGTCCACTTTTATATTATTTTTGGGACTAACCTATTAACCGGAGGCCCAGCCCAGAATTGCTGTTTTTTTGCCTATTTCAGTGTTTCAAAGAAAAGGAATATCAAACGGAGTCGAAACGGAACGAAATCAACCGGAGAAGTTATTTTTGGAAGGAAAGCTACCGGATGGACTTGGACCCCACGTCAGGAGCCAAGGGAGGTGCTCACGAGGGTGGGGGGCGCGCCCCCCTAGGGCGCGCCCCTACCTCGTGGGGCCCCCGAAGCTCCACCGACGTACTTCCTACACCCATATATACCTACGTATCCTAAAACTTCCAGAACAGAGAATAGATTGGGAGTTCCGCCGCCAGAAGCCTCCGTAGCCACCGAAAGCCAATCTAGACCCGTTCCGGCACCCTGCCGGAGGGGGCAATCCCTCTCCGGTGGCCATCTTCATCATCCCGGTGCTCTCCATGACGAGGAGGGAGTAGTTCTCCCTCGGGGCTGAGGGTATGTACCAGTAGCTATGCGTTTGATCTCTCTCTCTCGTGTTCTTGAGGTGCTGCGATCTTGATGTATCGTGAGCTTTGCTATTATAGTTGGATCCTATGATGTTTTCTCCCCCCTCTACTCTCTTGTAATGAATTGAGTTTTCCCTTTGAAGTAATTTTATCGGATTGAGTCTTTAAAGATTTGAGAACACTTGATGTATGTCTTGCCATGCGTATCTGTGGTGACAATGGGATACCACGTGATTCACTTGATGTATGTTTTGGTGATCAACTTGCGGGTTCTGCCCATGAACCTATGCATAGTGGTTGGCACACGTTTTCGTCGTGATTCTCCAGTAGAAACTTTGGGGCACTCTTTGAGCTTCTATGTGTTGGTTGAATAGATGAATCTGAGATTGTGTGATGCATATCGTATAATCATACCCACGGATACTTGAGTTGACATCGGAGTATCTAGGTGACATTAGGGTTTTGGTTGATTTGTGTCTTAAGGTGTTATTCTAGTACGAACTCTAGGGATGTTTGTGACACTTATAGGAATAGCCCAACAGATTGATTGGAAAGAATAACTTTGAGGTGGTTTCGTGCCCTACCATAATCTCTTCGTTTGTTCTCCGCTATTAGTGACTTTGGAGTGACTCTTTGTTGCATGTTGAGGGATAGTTATGTGATCCAATTATGTTATTATTGTTGAGGGAACTTGCACTAGTGAAAGTATGAACCCTAGGCATTATTTCCTATCATTGCAATACCATTTACGCTCACTTTTATCATTAGTTACCTTGCTGTTTTTATAATTTCAGATTACAAATTCTCGTATTTATCATCCATATACCACTTGTATTACCATCTCTTCACAGAACGAGTGCACCTATACAATTTACCATTGTATTGGGTGTGTTGGAGACACAAGAGACTCTTTGTTATTTGGTTGCAGGGTTGCTTGAGAGAGACCATCTTCATCCTACGCCTCCTACGGATTAATAAACCTTAGGTCATCCACTTGAGGGAAATTTGCTACTGTCCTACAAACCTCTGCACTTGGAGGCCCAACAACGTCTACAAGAAGAAGGTTGTGTAGTAGACATCAATACCATACCTGATGTGTGCCTTGCTATAAGTTTAGTAGGGAGCTACCAAAGTAATCCAGGAGTGGATCACTGGACAGCGGTCAAGAACAGCCTGAAATACCTGAAAAGGACTAAGGATATGTTTCTCGTTTATGGAGGTGACAAAGAGCTTGTCGTAAATGGTTATGTTGATGCAACCTTTGGCACTGATCTGGATGGCTCTAAGTCACAAACTGGATGCATATTTATATTAAATGGTGGAGCTATAAGTTGGTGCAGTTCCAAGCAGAGCATCGTGGCCGGATCTACGTTTGAAGCGGAATACATAGCTACTTCGGAAGCAGCAAATGAAGGAGTCTAGATGAAGGAGTTCATATCTGATCTAGGTGTAATACCTAGTGCATCGGTCCAATTAAAATCTTTTGTGACAATATTGGAGCAATTGCCTTGGCAAAGGAATCCAGATTTCACAAGAGAACCAAACACATCAAGAGACACTTTAATTCCATCCGCGATCAAGTCAAGGAGGGAGACATAGAGATTTGCAAGATACATACAGATCTAAATGTTGCAGACTCGTTGACTAAGCCTCTCTCATGAGCAAAACATGACCTGCACCAAGACTCCATGGGTGTTAGAATCATTACTATGTAATCTAGATTATTGACTCTAGTGCAAGTGGAGACTGAAGGAAATATGCCCTAGAGGCAATAATAAAGTTGTTATTTATATTTCCTTATATTATGATAAATGTTTATTATTCATGCTAGAATTGTATTAGTTGGAATCTTAGTGCATGTGTGAATACATAGACAAACAAAGTGTCCCTAGTATGGCTCTACTTGACTAGCTCATTAATCAAAGATGGTTAAGTTTCCCGACCATAGACATGTCTTGCCATTTGATGAACAGGATCACATAATTAGAGAATGGTGTGATGGACAAGACCCATCCGTTAGCTTAGCATTATGATCGTTTAGTTTTATTGCTATTGCTTTCTTCATGACTTATACATGTTCCTTGATACGTCCATTTTGCATCATGCTTTCATATCGATATTTATTGCATTATGGGCTGTTATTACACATTATGTCACAATACTTATGCCTTTTCTCTCTTATTTTACAAGGTTTACATGAAGAGGGAGAATGCCAGCAGATGGAATTCTGGGCTGGAAAAGGAGCAAATATTATAGACCTATTCTGCACAACCCCAAAAGTCCTGAAACTCCACGAGAGTCAATTTTGGAATATATAAAAAATATTGGGTGAAGAAAGCACCAGAGGGGGCCACCCACCGTCCACGAGGGTGGGGGTGCGCCCTACCCCCCTGGGTGTGCCCACCTGCCTCGTGGGCCACCTGGAAGGCCCCGATGCCCATCTTCAGGTATAAGGTGTCTTTTTCCCTGGAAAAAAGGAGGAAGCTTTCGGGACAAAGCACCGCCATCTCGTGGCGAAACCTTGGCAAAACCAATCTAGGGCTCCGACGGAGCTGTTCTGCCGGGAAACATCACTCTGGGAGGGGGAAAACGTCACCATCGTCATCACCATCGATCCTCTCATCGGGAGGGGGTCAACCTCCATCAACATCTTCACCAACACCATCTCCTCTCAAACCCTAGTTCATCTCTTGTATCCGATCTTTGTCTCAAAAATCTCAGATTGGTACCTGTGGGTTGCTAGTAGTGTTGATTACTCCTTATAGTTGATGCTAGTTGGTTTATCCGATGGAAGATTATATGTTCAGATCCTTTATCCATATTAATACCCCTCTGATTATGAACATGAATATGATTTGTGAGTAGTTACGTTTGTTCCTGAGGACATGGGAGAAGTCTTGCTATAAGTAGTCATGTGAATTTGGTATCTGTTCGATATTTTGATGAGATGTATGTTATCTTTCCTCTAGTGGTGTTACGTGAACGTTGACTACATGACACTTCACCATTGTTCGGGCATAGGGGAAGGCATTGGGAAGTAATAAGTAGATGATGGGTTGCTAGAGTGACAGGAGCTTAAACCCTAGTTTATGCGTTGCTTCGTAAGGGGCTGATTTGGATCCATATGTTTCATGCTATGGTTAGGTTTACCTTAATTCTTCTTTCGTAGTTGTGGATGCTTGCGAAGAGGGTTAATCATAAGTGGGATGCTTGTCCAAGGAAGGGCAGTACCCAAGCACCGGTCCACCCACATATCAAATTATCAAAGTAATGAACGTGAATCATATGAGCATGATGAAAACTAGCTTGACAATAATTCCCATATGTCCTCGGGAGCGCTTTCCATTATATAAGAGTTTGTCCAGGCTTGTCCTTTGTTACAAAAAGGATTGGGCCACCTTGCTGCACCTTGTTTACTTTTGTTACTTGTTACCTGTTACAAATTACCTTATCACAAAATTATCTGTTACCGATAATTTCAGTGCTTGCAGAGAATACCTTACTGAAAACTGCTTGTCCCTTTTGCTCCTCGTTGGGTTCGACACTCTTACTTATCGAAAGGACTACGATAGATCCCCTATACTTGTAGGTCATCAAGAACTCTTTTCTGGCGCCGTTGCCGGGGAGTGAAGCGCCTTTGGTAGGTGGAATTTGGTAAGAAAAAATTTATATAGTGTGCTAAAATTTACTGTCACTTGTTACTATGGAAAATAATCCTTTGAGGGGCTTGTTCGGGGTATCTTCATCCTGACCGG
Organism: Triticum urartu; assembly: GCF_003073215.2. Taxonomy (NCBI): domain Eukaryota; kingdom Viridiplantae; phylum Streptophyta; class Magnoliopsida; order Poales; family Poaceae; genus Triticum; species Triticum urartu. The sequence continues at coordinate 117,165,003 of NC_053028.1, forward strand.
TAGAGCAAAGAGTTGCTCCTCAACCTACTAAAAATGTTTGCTTTGAAATTCCTTCGGGTATGATAGAGAAACTGCTAGCTAATCCTTTTACAGGAGATGGAACATTACATCTCGATATGCACCTAATATATGTGGATGAAGTTTGTGGATTATTTAAGCTTGCAGGTATGCCCGAGGATGTTATCAAGAAGAAGGTCTTCCCTTTATCTTTGAAGGGAAAGGCATTGACATGGTTTAGGCTATGTGATGATATTGGATCATGGAACTAGAACCGATTGAAATTGGAATTTCATCGGAAGTTTTATCCTATGCATCTGGTTCATCATGATCGTAATTATATATATAATTTTTGGCCTCGCGAAGGAGAAAGTATCACTCAAGCGTGGGGGAGGATTAAGTCAATGTTATATTCATGGCCCAATCATGAGATCTCAAGAGAAATTATTATTCAAAATATTTATGCTCGACTTTCTCTCAATAATCGCTCCATGCTCGATACTTCTTGTACTGGTTCTTTTATGATGAAGACTATTGAATTCAGATGTGATTTATTGGAAAGAATAAAATGCAACTCTGAAGATTGGGAACTCGACGAAGGTAAAGAGTCAGGTATACCACCTAAGTTTGATTGTGTTAAATCTTATATGGATACCGATGCTTTTTGTGAATTTAGCACTAAATATGGACTCGACTCTGAGATAGTAGCTTCTTTCTGTGAACAATTTGCTACTCATGTTGATCTCCCTAAGGATAAGTGGTTTAAATATAATCCTCCCATTGAAGTAAAAGTAGTTGAACCTATTAAAGTTGAAGAAAATACTATCACTTATAATGTTGATCCTATTGTTCCTACCGCTTATATTGAGAAACCACCTTTCCCTGTTAGAATAAAGGATCATGCTAAAGCTTCAACTGTGGTTCGTAAGAGTAATGCTAGAACACCTACACCCCCTGAGAAAATTAAAGTTGAACCTAGTATTTCTATGGTTAAAGATCTCTTGGTCGATAATATTGATGGGCATGTTACATACTTCTGTGATGAAGCTGCTAGAATTGCTAGACCCGATACTAAAAATAAACATAGACTTGTGGTAGGCATGCATGTTGTTTCTGTTAAAATAGGAGATCATTGCTATCATGGCTTATGTGACATGGGTGCTAGTGCGAGTGCAATACCTCATTCCTTATATAAAGAAATTATTCATGATATTGCACCTGCTGAGATAGAAGATATTGGTGTTACTATTAATCTTGCTAATAGAGATACTATTTCACCAGTTGGGATTGTTAGAGATGTTGAAGTCTTGTGCGGGAAAGTTAAATATCCTACTGATTTTCTTGTTCTTGGTTCCCACAAGATGACGTTTGTTCCATTATATTTGGTAGACCCGTCTTGAATACTGTTAATGCTAAGATAGACTGCAAAAAGGATATTGTTTCTATTGGTTTAGGGGATATGTCTCATGATTTTAATTTTGCTAAATTTCGTATGCAACCCCATGATAAAGAATTGCCTAGTAAAGATGAGATTATTGGTCTTGCTTTTATTGCCGTGCCTCCTAATGATCCTTTAGAACAATATTTGCTAGACCATGAAAATAATATGTTTATGAATGAAAGAAGGGAAATAGATGAATTATTCTTTAAACAGGGGCCTATTTTGAAACAGAACTTGCCTGTTGAAATTCTAGGGGATCCTCCTCCACCCAAGGGTGATCCCGTGTTTGAGCTTAAACCATTACCTGGTACTCTTAAATATGCTTATCTTGATGAAAAGAAGATATATCCTATTATTATTAGTGCTAACCTTTCAGAGCATGAAGAAGAGAAATTATTGAAAACTCTAAAGAAGCATTGTGCTGCTATTGGATATACTCTTGATGATCTTAAGGGCATTAGTCCTACTCTATGCCAGCACAAAATAAAATTGGAGAAAGACGCTAAACCAGTTGTTGATCACCAACGATGGTTAAATCCTAAGATAAAAGAAGTGGTAAGAAATGAAATACTAAAGCTTCTAGAGGCAGGTATAATTTATCCTGTTGCTGATAGTCAGTGGGTAAGTCATGTCCATTGTGTCCCTAAGAAGGGATGTATTACTGTTGTTCCTAATGATAAATATGAATTGATCCCACAAAGAATTGTTACAGGTTACAGAATGGTAATTGATTTCCACAAATTAAATAAAGCTACTAGAAAGGATCATTACCCTTTACCCTTTATTGATCAAATGCTAGAAAGATTATCCAAACATACACACTTTTGCTTTCTAGATGGTTATTCTGGTTTCTCTCAAATACCTGTGTCAAAAGAGGATCAGGAAAAGACCACTTTTACTTGTCCTTTCGGTACCTTTGCTTATAGAGGTATGCCTTTTGGTTTATGTAATGCACCTGCTACCTTTCAAAGATGTATGACTACTATATTCTCTGACTTTTGTGAAAAGATTGATGAGGTTTTCATGGATGATTTCTCTATGTACGGAACTTATTTTGATGATTGCTTAGGCAACCTTGATCGATTTTGGCAGAGATGTGAAGAAACTAATCTTGTCTTGAACTGGGAGAAGTTCCACTTTATGGTTAATGAAGGTATTGTCTTGGGGCATAAAATTTCTGAAAGAGGTATTGATGTTGATAAAGCTAAAGTTGATGCTATTGAAAACATGTCGTGTCCTAAGGACATTTAAGGTATAAGAAGTTTCCTTGGTCATGACGGTTTTTATAGGAGGTTCATTAAAGACTTCTAAAAAATTTCTAGGCCTCTGACTAATCTCTTACAAGAAGATGTTCCTTTTGTCTTTGATGATGATTGTGTAGAAGCATTTGAAATACTTAAGAAAGCCTTGATTTCTGCACCTATTGTTTTGCCACCTGATTGGAATTTACCCTTTGAAATTATGTGTGATGCTAGTGATTATGCTGTAGGTGTTGTTTTAGGACAAAGAGTTGATAAGAAATTAAATGTTATCCAATATGCTAGTAAAACTCTAGACAGTGCCCAGATAAATTAGCTACTACTGAAAAAGAATTTTTGGCAGTTGTATTTGCTTGTGATAAGTTCAGACCTTATATTTTGGATTCTAAAGTAACTGTTCACACTGATCATGCTGCTATTAAATACCTTATGGAAAAGAAAGATGCTAAACCTAGACTTATTAGATGGGTTCTCTTGCTACAAGAATTTGATTTGCATATTATTGATAGAAAGGGAGCTGAGAACCCACTTGCAGACAACTTGTCTAGGTTAGAAAATGTTCTTGATGACCCACTCCCTATTGATGATAGTTTTCCTGATGAACAATTAGCTATCATAAGTGCTTCTCATACTGCTCCATGGTATGCCGATTATGCTAATTACATTGTTGCTAAATTTATACCACCTAGTTTCACATACCAACAAAAGAAAAAGTTTTTCTATGATTTAAGACATTACTTCTGGGATGACCCACACCTTTATAAATAAGGAGTAGATGGTGTTATTAGACGTTGTGTACCTGAGCATGAACAGGAACAGATCCTACGCAAGTGTCACTCCGAGGCTTATGGGGGACACCACGTTGGAGATAGAACTGCACATAAGGTATTGCAATCCGGTTTTTATTGGCCTACTCTTTTCAAAGATGCCCGTAAGTTTGTCTTGTCTTGTGATGAATGTCAAAGAATTGGTAATATTAGTAGACGTCAAGAAATGCCTATGAACTATTCACTTGTTATTGAACCATTTGATGTTTGGGGCTTTGATTATATGGGACTGTTTCCTTCTTCTAATGGGTATACACATATTTTAGTTGTTGTTGATTACGTTACTAAGTGGGTAGAAGCTATTCCAACTAGTAGTGCTGATCATAACACATCTATTAAGATGCTTAAAGAAGTTATTTTTCCGAGGTTTGGAGTCCCTAGATATTTAATGACTAATGGTGGTTCACATTTTATTCATGGTGCATTTCGTAAAATGCTTGCTAAGTATGATGTTAATCATAGAATTGCATCTCCATACAACCCACAGTCTAGTGGTCAAGTAGAACTGAGTAATAGAGAGCTTAAATTAATTTTGCAAAAGACTATTAATAGATCTAGAAAGAATTGGTCCAAGAAACTTGATGATGCATTATGGGCCTATAGAACTGCATATAAAAAATCCTATGGCTATGTCTCTGTATAAAATGGTTTATGGAAAAGCATGTCACTTACCTCTCGAACTAGAACATAAGGCATATTGGGCCATTAAAGAGCTCAATTATGATTTCAAACTTGCCGATGAGAAGAGACTATTTGACATTAGCTCACTTGATGAGTGGAGAACCAAGGCCTATGAGAATGCCAAACTGTTTAAAGAAAAAGGTTAAAAGATGGCATGACAAAAGGATACAAAAGTGTGAGTTTAATGTAGGTGATTATGTTCTGTTATACAACTCTCGTTTAAAATATTTTGCAGGAAAACTCCTCTCTAAATGGGAAGGTCCTGACGTAATCGAGGAGGTCCATCATTCTGGTGCCATAAAAATCAACAACTTCGAAGGCACAAATTCGAGGGTGGTGAACGGTCAAAGAATCAAACATTATAACTTAGGTAATCCCATAAATGTTGAAACCAATGTTATTGACACCGTAACCCTGGAGGAGTACATAAGGGACACTTTCTAGAACGTTTCAGACTCCGAAAAGGAATAGGTATGTGGTACGGTAAGTGATACGTCTCCAACGTATCTATAATTTTTGATTGTTCCATGCTATTATATTACCTGTTTTGGATGTTAATGGGCTTATTTATACACTCTTATATTATTTTCGGGACTAACCTACTAACCCAAGGCCCAGTGCAAATTGCTGTTTTTTTTGCCTATTCCAGTGTTTCGCAGAAAAGGAATATCAAATGGAATCCAAATGGAATGAAACCTTCGGGAGAGTTATTTTTGGAACAAACGTGATCCAGGGGATTTGGAGTAGACGTCAAGAAATCAATGAGGAGGCCACGAGGCAGGGAGGCGCCCCCCCACCCTCATGGGCCCCTCGTAGCTCCACCGACTTACTTCTTCCTCCTATATATGTCCATATACCCCAAAAACATCCAGGAGCACCACGAAACCCTATTTCCACTGCCGCAACCTTCTGTATCCAAGAGATCCCATCTTGGGGCCTTTTACGGAGCTCCGCCAGAGGGGGAATCGATCATGGAGGGCTTCTACATCAACACCATGGCCTCTCCGATGATGTGTGAATAGTTTACCACAGACCTTCGGGTCCATAGTTATTAGCTAGACTTATTCTTCTCTTTCTTTGGATCTCAATACAATGTTCTCCTCGATCTTCTTGGAGATCTATTTGATTATTTTTTTGACACTTGAAACAGTAGGAGAGGCTCCTACTGTATGTATTAAATTAAGTGACAAAAAGTCTTACAAAGTCATAACCTTACATCCATAGCCATGGTGTAACTATTGGGGAGGGGTAAACACTAGAAAGAGGGAACAAAAGAGTAAAGTTAAATACTATTTACAAAAGAGGACAAAAAGGGTTGAAATTTTTCTCCCACTCTGTAACGAAGAAGGGAAAGGTCATCTCTCAACCTAGCCAGCCAGGATGATTTCGAAGGTGAAATCCCTCTGAAGTGTTTGTTGTTTCTCTCTTTCCATATGCTCCAAGCAGCCTGTAGGAAGATGTCCATTAACATCGGGCTATTCCACGTAGTTTTTGCTTGCTCAATCCATTGAAGTCTTGTACCATGTGTTATCCAGTTAATATTAATATGTGACCAGCACTCTTGGCTAAATGGACAGGTGAAGAAAAGGTGCTCCAAAGTTTCTTCAATAGGTGAAGTACACAGCAGACAAGTGTGGTTGTCCCCAATGTTGTAATGTCTCCTCTTGAGCATGTTTCGTGTGTTTAGTCTATCGGAGAGGAGTAGCCAGCCGAACACTTTAATTTTCATGGTGACCTTAGATTTCCATAGCCACTTGTATGTTTGGTCAGCTCTAATTTCTCTGAAGTAATAGGAGTAATATTGGCTCGCAGTGTAATCTCCTTTAGCCCAAATGCATGTCCATTTGTCCTCTCTGTGGGCCAAGGTAATCAGAGTCAGCAATTGCTGAAGGTCCATCAACTCTGCACGTGCCTGCGTAGAAAGGGGAAGATGGAAGGTTTCCCCTAACGTGTCAGCCGTTAATAGTGCATGGACAGAGATATCTTCATTTTTAGTGAACGAAAAGGCCCTGGGGTGGCTAGAGGCCAGAATATCATCCATCCAAAGATCTTTCCAAAGTAAAGTGGTGCAGCCATCCTGAATTGTGACTTTGGTGATGCCTCTATAAACTGGCATGAGCTTTGTGATGTCTCTCCACCAGAAGGAACCACATGCATCCGTTGCATGTGGTATTTTGGAGGTGTAATATGTGTTCCAGATTAATTCCACCCATGGTAGATCCCAATGATTGTAGAACTTGTGAAGATATTTAAGCAACAGGGCATCACTCTGTGTTCTGAGGTCCAAAATACCCATTCCACCACAATCCTTAGGTTTACAAATCATGCTCCAAGCAGCCAGAGAGTGACATGATCCCCCCTGTTCCGTCTTTTTAGTCCAGAGACATTTCCTTCTGATCTTGTCTAAGAGCTCAATAATGGAGATGGGAAGCTTGAGTGTGCATAGAGCAAAGATTGTGAGCGAAGTGATCACTGAATTTACTATAGAAAGCTTTGCTCCATACGAAATCATGTTTAGAGTAGCTGTTAGGCGGCGCTCCACTTTGCAAACCAACGGCATTAAATCCTGAACAAATGGTCGTGTGGTCCCCAAAGGCAACCCAAGGTAAGTGAATGGCATTTTGCCAGTCATGCAGCCGAAGATTTGTGCAATGCTGTTACTAAGAGACTCATCACAGTTGATTGGGATGAGAGTGGATTTTTGGAAGTTTATTTTAAGGCCAATGGAAGTTGCATAATCCGACAAAATCTGCTTGATCGTGGCCGCTTGTGTTTCACAAGCCGGGAGTACCAGAATTGTGTCATTGGCGTATTGAATGACCGGGTAATCTTTTTGGGTTGCACATGGGAAAGGAAGCTGAATATGACCCTGAGCAAAAGCATCATTAATGACAGCTTGAAGGAGGTCGGCGGCCAGCACGAAAATCAAGGGAGATAATGGGTCTCCTTGTTGAACCCCAGTTTTGCAATGGAATTGTCTCCCTGGTACTCCATTTAAAAGTACCGAAGATTTACCTGAGGCCAAAATTGCTTTGATCCAGTTTAGCCATTTATCGTTAAATTCCATGTGTCGCATAATCTCCAACATTGGCTCATGCTCAATAGTGTCAAATGCCCACGCCAAACAATCCTGTATAGATTTGCCCTTCAAAAATCCATATTGATTTCGATGCATGATTTTTAGGATGATCTTTTGGAGACGGTTGGCAAGAAGTTTCGTAATGATCTTAAGACAGCAATTGAGTAGCGTGATTGGCCTGTAATCATTGACTGAAGCAGGTGCATTGATTTTTGGGATCAGAGTAATGAAGCCCTCATTAATACTCTCCAGATTTAAGTTGCCCTCATGGAATTGATTGCACAGAAGGTAGAAGTCTACTTTAATCACGTGCCAACAAGATTTGAGAAAGTGTCCAGTGAAACCATCTGGACCCGGAGCCCTATCCGCAGGCATGTATTTAATCACATCGTCAATTTCCTGGTGAGTGAAAGGCACAGTTAATTGGTCCAAATCTTCAACCTTCTTGATCATTCTGGCTAAATCAAACTTCATCTCATGTTGCTTAGAAGACCCAAGCCGTTTTTTGAAAGCTTGAAATATAACAAATCCTTTGCCCGCATGATCTTCAACACAATATCCATCATCCGTGGTAAGAGAAGCAATGTTATTTCTCCTATATCTTTCTGAGGCCATCGCTTGAAAAATTTTTGGTTGCTCATCGCCAAATTTGACCCATCTAATAGTACATCTCTTCCTCCAATACTCTTTCTGATAATTAAGAAGCCTCAGAATATGGTGTTTGAGTATGCGGCAAAATTTTGTTTCTGGAGTGGTGAGACGCCTTTTATTTTCAAGTTCATCAAGTTCGAAGAGAGCCCTGTTGGAGTTTTCAATGGCAATAGACAGTTTAGAAATACCTTTACTCCAAATTTTCAGATCACGCCTTAGGTGTTTAAACTTGCGGGAGATAACAGTGGCCATGTTGGTCGAGGGAATTGGTTTGGACCAAGAATTAGAAACCGTGTCCATAAATCCAGGGTGATGTACCCAATACGATTCGAACCTGAAAATCTTGGAGCGAGGAATGGTTGTCTCAATGCATACCACACAAGGGATGTGATCGGAAACTAGCCGGCCAAGAGGCTTTACTAGGGTTTTAGGGTAAGTAGTAGTCCAGTTGGTGCTCGTAAAAAACCAGTCAATTTGTTCTAAAAGGGGGTCCACCTGCATATTACTCCAGGTGTAAGCTCGACCTTTGATAGGCAGTTCCACTAGATTTTGGCTCCTGATAAAGTCGTTGAAGGTGATCATATCCCCAAAATTTCCCCCTGGCTTATTACAATTGTCTGGGCCACGAATGAAATTAAAATCCCCTAAAAGGAGCCAATCTTCATTGTGAGGGATATTAAGGTCTAGCAGCCACTGTATGAAGTCCCTACGTTCATCACCCTGACAGGGGCCGTACACATTCACAAGGGTCCAATACTGTGCTGATTGAGTGGATTGGAAGCGGATCACTAATGCAAAGTCCCTGGAGGCCACAACAGTGGCAGAGAAAATTGAACTATTCCAAATTGTTGCAATTCCACCCGAAGCACCACGGGCCGGAATAAATTCAAATTTATCAAAACGTCACGGACAGCAAGACTTAATAAAGTTATTATCAAAAGAGTGCTTCTTAGTTTCCTGCAGACAAACCACAGCACAACCACTAGCCGTAATGGCATTAAACAGAGCAAGTTGCTTAGGTTTAGAATTTAAACCACTGACGTTCCAACAGAGAACATTCCAGTTCACGAAAAGTACCATGGATAAAAGAGAAAGGATTAAGCACTGGATGAGGATGAAAGAGCATCCTCTGTAACTTCATTGAGCACCCCTTCAGAGAGCTCGGCAGCAGGAATAGCACATTTGACTGTGCCAACAAGTTGTAGCGTGGCTATCGGGGCAGGCGGTGGAACAGCAGAACTGTCATCTTCTTCAGAACGAGCCCTGGACTGCAGAGCCGACGGATTGATCCTGGGCTTGACCTTAGAAGATCTTGGTTTGCTGTCAGTAATGGCTGGGACTTTGAAACCGTCGTATTTGTTGGACCTGGCACTACGACAAAGAGAAACAGATGACACGGGCATGGCAAGCTTCCCTTTGCGTATTGTGTCAGCAGAATTTGCCCCTTTCCACCAAGGGTACTTGCAGAGCAATTTCCATCATTAACCAGGGTATCAGCATTAGGAACCTCAGATGGCCCATTACCGAAGAGCTATGAAGTTTCCACAGGAATCTCATCCCCAAAGCCATGAGCAGTTTCCACACTTGGACCAACAGGTGATGCCAGTTGAACCACCTGGTCAACACTCAGGGGAAGGATAGGTTGCACAAGCAGAGAAGGAACAGGAATCTCCTGAGATTGGTGGGCTACCACTTGGATCTCCAAGTAAGTACTGTCAGGGCTGACCACTGTGTTTAAGTCAGGTGTGTCCGGGAGCTCTTCAATTTGCAGAGAGGAAGAGGAAAACTCCCTTGTCTGTTTTGTTGCTGTCACTGACACCAGGTTATTCTCAACAGTAATCACTGCTTTAACCTGAACCCAGCCATCCCGGAGCCCAAAACCAGAGCTCCAAGGGCCATAGGAGGCAACTAAAGGCATGATGGTCGATCTCAGGAAGGAGTTGAGTCTGATGAAAGGGAAACCTTGATTAATGAGCATCGATGAAGTCACATTACCTTGTTCAGTCATAGCAAACCGGAGTCCATGCTGTGTGAGAGAGACCACTACTTCAAGAGAGTTAGCTGGAGTAGCAGGGGGGTCCATTGGGGTAATATGATCAGAAGATGTGGCCATATCAGAACTATCTCCCTCCACCAATGAGTGAAACAGGTTCGCAGGTACCATAACATAACTGTCTGACACTGTCGCACTGGAGTCAGAGCTGCCAAAAACTGTAATTGAATCATTCCAGGCCGTACCTAGGCTATCCAGCAGGTTATTGTTTGGCACAATACCGTCTTGGACCTGGAGACCCTCCTGAGCAAGCCATGCCTGGAAGTTATACAGAGCTGGAGGAGGAGATGGAGGCCATTGTCCCCAGTTAGCCTGAAAGTGAACCTCATTGCCCTGATTGTCTGCATTTGCATTGGCAGCATTTGCATTCATCTGCGCATTTTGAGCCATCCAATTATTCAGCTGCGCTTGATAAAGTTGTTCTGCTGTGAGTCCATCCCCATGGAGAGGGTGAGGAATACCATCAGCCGGTGGTGGCTCAATCCCTGCAGGTGGAATCTCAGGTAGATGGGCATCCCAGTCACTGCTGCGCAGCATAGTAACACAGACTGTCCAACAAAGGCGATCACCGCCGAGCTGATGCATAACAAAGCTTTTTGGGACTAGGCGCAGATGAATAACTCTAACTTTCAGCAAAACAAGCTTTCTATCCCCCCTTGGATTGTGCCAAGTGACAAGCTCACCAAATTTATCGACTGACTTGTGCATGTAGTGCGAAGTCTGATAATCTTGTGGGAAACCAATATAAAGAAGCCAAATCTGAGGACCGAAAGTGGTCTGCCGCATGTTCAAAGCCGCATCATGAGGCACAAATGAAATAACTGTGTAGATATTCTCTTCATCCTCATCTAGCTCAAAAGTAGTACCCACCACAGCATCTCTAGTAATGGAATCCGCAAAGCCAAAAATCCCAACTCCTAAAGGATGATCATCTATCTCAGTGGGGAAGAACTGGGACTCATGCAGCAAACCTTCAATGGTATGGCGCAGCGCCGCCTTGTGATGGAACGGCACGAAGCGATTGACTTCCGCGATGGCGAGGAAGTCATGGCGCAGCGGAGGAGTTGGACTGACCACCATGTCATCCCTCACCTTCCTGTCTTCCGGTCCAAGCTTGATCGTCATGCCCTGCGGAAGGTAGGGCACCACATTGACGGGGAAGTTCACCATTGGAGGGTGGTGGAGCTCTGGAGCGGTGGCACTATTGGAGCAGAGAAACAGGGCAGAATGCGTATCGGCATGGGCTCTAGTCCCCTTGGGAACCCAGATTAATTGCGGCTGCCTCCCCCCTTGCCAATCAAACGATGGCACGTGTCTGGATCGACCCTTGGATGAGCATCGGACGGCTGCAGTCACAGGAGGGTCAGTAGCATTGCCATCGGGCGTAGAATCAGTAATTAAAGTCTGATTGATTTGATGTCTCAGGGAGACTTGTTTGAATGAATTTGTCATAATTTCTTTGCCCTTCTCAAGGAGATAAGCATCTCGGTTATTTTCTTCCTTTTGCGGTACAGAGACAGAGGGATTTGCCATTTGAGTATCCGAAAAGAGAGAATTAATCTTTGCCTTCCATTGCATTCTACGGGCCAAAGGGTGACAAACATGATGTGTGTGGCCCAAGAAAGAGCATGTATGACATCGAATAAGCCCAGGACAGGCAAAATATAGATGGGCCAACGAGCCACAGAGAAAGCATGGCTGAGATCCATAGAGTTTTCGTACACCGTCTGAATGAACATCTGTATTTTGACCAGAAGGGCCCACACAAGGATCAGAGGAGGTGGTGTTGCAAACTTTGTCAGGACAAGAATCCGCTTGATGACCGGAGCCATTGCAAACATAGCATAAATTCAGGCGTTTGTTAATGTAATCCGATGGTGGGACCGATATAATAGACCATATTTTGGCAATGTGATTATCAGAATAACCAAATTTTCACTGGTCATTAATATAAAGCAACATAAAGGGGGGAATATCATCCCAGCAATCTTGCCTGAATTTACTTCCGTGAAATTGATTGCGAATTTGAATGCCTGAGGGTGGAACCAGAGTTTGAAATTCTCCAATACGGATAGAAGTCGGCAATGAATGTTGATTGGCTGCCGTGTCTCCAGACCTTGATTGGGCGTTTCCTACATGAAAGCTACCAAATTGGATGTTAGCAGTAAATGCATTGCCTGGAATATTCTTTGGGACATTAATGCCAGAATCAACCTGAATGGATGACCGTTGTGAGGCGCTAGCCGGTGATGAGCTTTCCGCTGACATTCCGGCGACTGCAGAAATCCTCTGTGGGCACAATTCTTAATCAAGAAGACCAAATTTTGCCAATTCAGACACCAAAGAAGGATCAATAGTAGCAGCCCGTGAGTCAAATGAAAATGTGGGTTGAATCGCCATAGGTTTGCGTGCAGATAGTTCTGCCAAATGATGATCCGAATGCCAACGAGTATCACTCAGGACGATAGAGCGAGAAATGACAGACAAAGTCTGGCCAAATACGATCCTTGAGATGGTAAATGAAATGACCAACTCGATTAGACGCCACCGAGAAACGAAACTTGCGATCATCCAACTGTGAGATCGAGAAACCCTCAGCAGAACCTCCAATACAACATTGAAGAGCAATACCCACAGATTCAACCGAAAGGGGGAAGGAGGCTGAGGATAAGAACACCACCAAGAAGAACTCCTTGGTACCATTGCTAGGAGAAAAATGAACCGTAGATCCAAAACGACGACGAACCTGATCCGCGATCGCCAGGCCAGGCTTGAAGTCCCAATGGAGTAGATCATCCATGTCTACAAGGGAGAGAGGACGCCATTGCTAGGGTAGAGGTGGTGGAGAGAGGACGCCATCGTGTCCAATTTCAACATTTGTAGTTATGCTCAGTGTGGTAGTTTGCTTGGAGATCTATTTGATGTAACTCTTTTTGAAGTGTGTTTGTCGAGATCCGATGAATTGTGGGTTTATGATCAAGTTTATCTATGAACAATATTTGATTCTTCTCTGAAGTCTTTTATGTACGATTGGTTATCTATGCAAGTCTCTTCGAATTATCAGTTTGGTTTGGCCTACTAGATTGATCTTTCTTGCAATGGGAGAAGTGCTTAGCTTTGGGTTCAATCTTGCGGTGTCCTTTCCCAGTGACAGCAAGGGCATCAAGGCACGTATTGTATTGTTGCCATCGAGGATAAAAAGATGGGGTTTATATCATATTGCTTGAGTTATCCCTCTACATCATGTCATCTTTCCTAATGTGTTACTCTATTCTTATGAACTTAATACTCTAGATGCATGCTGGATAGCGGTCGATGTGTGGAGTAATAGTAGTAGATGCAGAATCATTTCGGTCTACTTCTCGTGGACGTGATGCGTATAATCCTATATACATGATCATGCCTAGATATTCTCATAATTATGCACTTTTCTATCAATTGATCGACAGTAATTTGTTCACCCACCGTAATACTTATGCTATCTTGAGAGAAGCCACTAGTGAAACATATGGCCCACGGGTCTATCTTTTATCATATAAGTTTCCAATCTATTTTATTTTGCAATCTTTACTTACAATCTATATCATAAAAATACCAAAAATATTTATCTTATTACTCTATCAGATCTCACTCTCGTAAGTGACCATGAAGGGATTGATGTGACGCCCTCGATTCAATCGTACACTAATCATACACGCAAATGTGTACGATCAAGATCAAGGACTCACAGGAAGATATCACAACACAACTCTAGACACAAATTTAAAATAATACAAGCATTATATTACAAGCCAGGGGCCTCGAGGGCTCGAATTCATAAGCTCTAATACACAAGAGTCAGCGGAAGCAACAATATCTGAGTACAGACATGAGTTAAACAAGTTTGCCTTAAGAAGGCTAGCACAAAAACAACAACGATCGAAAAGGCAAGGCCTCCTGCCTGGGAGCCTCCTCACTACTCCAAGTCGTCAACGGCCATCACATAGTAGTAGGCACCCTCGGGGTAGTAGTAGTCATCAGTGGTGTCGTCTGGCTCCTGGGATCCGTCATCTGGTCGCAACAATTGGGTATGGGGGAAAAAGAGGTAGAAAAGCAACCGTGAGTACTCATCCAAAGTACTCGCAAGACTTACATCAGATGTAAACTAAGTATGCATCTGTATCAAACGAATGGGTTGTATTTGTGGACTAAACTGCAGAATGCCAGAAGAGATGGGGAAAGCCTAGCCTATAGAAGACTAGCATCTTCAAGCATCTTGCAGCATATAGAAGAGTACAGATCAACATAATGTAAAGTAGTAGTGTTATCAACCTCGTCCAGAGATCCTTTCTCGACTCCCTGCAAGAAAGCAATCCCAGAGCCATACTATCCATTTCTCATCTCAAGTATCCAATTCTAGTTGTATCGATCGGGATATAACTCCAAGTGTCTGTTACCGTAGGACAGGATATCGATAGATGTTTTCTTCCCTGCAGGGGTGCACCAACTTACCCATCACGCTTGATTAACTCCGGCCGGACACACTTTCCTGGGTCATGCCCGGCCTCGGCCAAACAATACGCCGCAACCCGACCTAGGCTTAATAGAGAGGTCAGCACGCCGGACTAAACCTATGCCCCCAGGGGTCATGGGCCATCGCCCGGGAACTCCTGCAAGTTGCGTGGGCGGCCGGTGAGCAGACCTAGCTACCTCCTTCAAAAAGGCAGGTGCTTACTCAGTCCAACCCGGCGCGCGCCGCTTAGTCGCTGACGTCTATTAAGCTTCGGCTGATGCATACGACGTAGAACGCCCATACTATGCCCACGTGATGGTTAGTGCTATCAGGCCAGAGTCCCCTCGGATCAAATATCCAAACCGTAGTGGATTAGGAGCACGCGGTAACAAGCATAGACTCACGATCGATGTGACCCCGTCGCCCCGTCTCGAGTACTTGCGGCAAGGGCTAAGAATGCCCGGCCACGCCTTGTAAGTATCTCGCGGGCACCTTCCAGGTCAAACCAACTCCACATCACTCACTATTAAGCTCGCGCGGGTACCCCTCAGGGCCGACCCGTCTTTAGTTACCTAGTTCAGTGTAAAGTCATAGTAACCATAGTAACTGTGTGTCTAACACCAAGGGAAAAACCCGAGGAATCACCCCCGGAGAATTCCACTCGATGTTATCATCAAGGTGAACGTAGGAGGATCCACCCTTGAGGTTCACACTTGAGGGGTTGCACAACAGAGACGTAATGGAAGTGGTTAAGGAGGAAATCACCCTCGATGACCTCGATCGTATAGCTACACTACAGAGATCTCATCAGGAGTGATGTAAGAGGTTCCACCCTCGGCACTCGATGGTAACTCTGCAGAGTCATACAACTAGGGGGGTGATGTGCGGTGTTGGGGCCTGGACGTTGATCACGTTGATCGAGTCATCAAACATAAAGTGAGGCAACTGGGACAAGGTGGGGTCACTGATGGATCTCTAACCAACCTATACTAAGCAGTTTCGGATAAGCAGGTAAGGTATGAAAGCAGGTAACAACAACAGGCTATGCATCAGAGTAGGATCATACAGAAAGCAGTAGTAGTTCTAATGCATGCATGAGAGGGAAAGAAATGGGCGATATCGGAATGCCCAATGGGGGGGGGTTTGCTTTCCTGGTTGCTCTGGCAAGGAGGGGTCGTCGTCGATGTAGTCGATCAGAGGGGCGGCATCGGTCTCGGGGTCTACTGAAGAGAAGAGGGGGAAGAAACAATAAATATAAAGCAATCATAGCATCACAAAGCGTAACATGGCAATATGCTGTGCTGGGGGTGACCTAACGTATGGCTACACGATAAAGGTGAAGAGGGAATTCAACCGGGAAAGATTTCCCGGTTCCGGACCTGTGTCAGACAGATGACCGGAGGGGGAATGTTCCATGCTCAGGTAGTTAGAGGCATTTGACAGGTAAACAGACCGCGTATTCGGATTAGTTAGATTTTTCTGAGCAACTTTCATGTATAAAGTTTTTCCATCCGAGCTACGGTTTATTTTCTATGAATTTACAAAGATTAAACCATTTCTGGAATTACTTTAAATACCTAAATCGACAGAAAAGGAAATATGACGTCATCATGGCGTCATTGCTGCAACAACGGTCAACAGACTAGTTGACTAGTCAACAGGGCCCACAGGGGACCCACTGGTAGTGACTGGGCGATGCCCAGTCAGGCGTTGCACTACAAAAAAAAGACACATCCGTGACATTTTGGGCCGAACAAAATTTATTTCTGTCATACATATGACACTTCTATGACGATAATTGTGACAAAACCCGGTATCATCATAGATGTGGTGGGCTCCTACTTCTATGACAAAAAATCATGATAGAAAATGGGCTTTTCGTCCTGGGCGGGCCGGAGACGCAGCTGCATGACATTCTTTGGGCCGTCCATGACGGAAAAAACTGTGGTAGAAGCGAGGGGGAGGAAAATTTCGGGGAGTTCCCGGTTACGGTGGGAGGTCGGGGGCCGAGCGATGCGCATTTCTCTCGT
The DNA here is from genome assembly GCF_003073215.2 of Triticum urartu. Lineage (NCBI taxonomy): Eukaryota > Viridiplantae > Streptophyta > Magnoliopsida > Poales > Poaceae > Triticum > Triticum urartu. Next base: position 117,181,513 of record NC_053028.1, read on the forward strand.
ACACGTACGCGCATGTGTGCGAGGCGTTGGCTCTAACTGAACCCGAGCGAGGCGTTGGGCTCTAACTGAACCCGAGCGATTGCACTGCAGGCTATGTGTTACTGAACCCGAGCGATCGATCGATGGCTGTTAACTGAACCCGATTGAGCGATTCCTTCGCTACTGCTACTAACTGAAGCCGATCGATGGGATGAACAGTGAGCATTGCGGGGGGGGGGGGGGGGGGGGGGGGGGGGGGTGGATGAAAAGTGAGCGGTGGCGTTGCCTCTGGATGAACAGGACCCCGTGGTGTGGTGGAGGGCTGGATGAACAGTAGACAGTGGAGGGGTGGATGAACAGGACCCCGTGGTGTGGAGGGCTGGATGAACAGTAGACGGTGGAGGGGTGGTTGAACAGGACCCCGTGGTGTGGAGGGCTGTATGAACAGTAGACGGTGGAGGGGTGCCCATGGAGGGGTGGTTGAACAGGACCCCGTGGTGTGGAGGGATGGATGAATAGTAGACGGTGGAGGGGTGGTTGAACAGTAGCCGGTGGAGTAGCGCGCGGTGGAGGCTGGATGAATAGGAGCCCGTGGATGAACAGTCGCAGGTGGAGGCTGGAGGAGGTCGACGGTGGATGAACAGTAGCTCGTGGAGGCTGGAGGGGGTCGACGGTGGAGATGAACAGTATCCCGTGGAGTCCCATTTTGCGGTACGCCACACCCCTCCCGATGAACAAGACCCCCGTTTCGACCGTAGCGCTCCAACACAAGTCCGTTTCGTCCGTTTTGCGGTACGCCACACCCCTCCCGATCAACAGGACCCCCGTTTCGACCGTAGGAGGTCCGTTTCCTCCGTTTTGCGGTATGCCAGACCCCTCCCGATGAACAGGATCCCGTTTCGAACGTGGCCAGTCGAACACAAGGCCGTTTCCTCCGTTCTGCGGTACGCTAGGCCTCGTTTCCATCGCCTGTTCCGTCCAAGCCCTCCCGATGAACACGGCGCATTCCGTTGCCTCCCCATGAACACGACGCATTCCATTGCCTCCCCATGAACACGACACATTCCGTTGCCTCCCCATAAACACGAAGACGACGCTGTTTCTCCGTTCCGACCCAGCCATTACACGGAGCCTAGCCGTACGTATGGCGCGAGTAGGCGTTCGAGACCCCGCCCGTTATGTACACATACGTGCCGTAATTTTCTTTCTTGCACCCTGGCCGCTTGTAACGTACGTGTAAAATGCTACGTGGCACGCCTCTACTACGACACGTGCGCACTCTACATCGGACAGTATGTACGTACACGTTCGTGACCCAAGTGACAATGCCGTACACTTTCGACCAAGTGGGTCCCGACTTGTCAGGCACTTCCTTGCCTTGCGAAGATGTAGCTGGTGGGGGTCCTAGCAGTTCAGGGGGGCGAATTCATTTTTTTGCCCGGACGGCACTTCCTTTGCGTGCGGAGATGTAGCTGGTGGGGTTCCAGCAGGTCAGGGGGGAAATGTTTTTTCGCAAAATACGGTTGGCCTGTCCGGTTGGGTCCCGGCTGTCAGGTGAGGAATAAGTTATTTTGCACGTAATAAGGAGGCACTTCCTTGTGCTGGCGGTGGACCCAGCTGTCAGCCTCTCCACATATAGTCCATGTGTCCGATTGGAAGCCGTTCCTTGACCACGGTTGGACCATGCCACGGCCGAGAGCACCAGGGCGGTGGACGACGCGAGGCCTAGGAAGGGGCGACGGCGGAGGCCGGGGGAAGAGACGACAGTGGAAGCTCGCGCGTAGAGGAGTACGGGGTTCACTGGTTACGCTTGCGGGGTGTGAGGCTGCCGTCGCCACAGAATTAACAGGGGGTGTGGGTGAGTAGAGGGATGGCCTGGCCAGCGGTGGGAGTAGTAGGGGGGCGGTGAGGCCTCCTGCCGATCGCAGCGGCCACGGGAGGCAGGAGCACGAGGGGCAACCGAGGCGCTAGGTTGGGCGCTTGAGCAAGAAGACCAGATGGAAGAAGCACTACGGGCCGTTGGATATGGGACATTATACCGTCACTGGAGCTAGAAATCGTGCATTATTGACTAGTTGACAAAGGCCCTCCGGTCCCCCGTCAACTTAGTAGGGCCCACAAGTCAGCCTGCCACTATACTGGGGGGTCCCAGCTATCCAGGGGGAGTATTCATTTTTTTGGTGCGTAATAAGGGGGCACTTTCCTTGCGTGCGAAGATATAGCTGGGGTGTCCGGAGCTTGCAGCGGCGGGGTAATGTTTTTTCACGAAATTACAGAGCCCTTTCGGTTGGGGGGTCCCTGATGTCAGTGGAGGAATCATTATTTTTGCGCATAATAAGGAGGCATTCCTTTAGCGGCGGTGGACCTAGCTGTCGGCCTCTCCATGTAAAGTCCACTTCAGATGCATGTCGGTCGTTGACCACGTTGACCAGGCCGCGCCGAGAGCACCAGGGCGGTGGACGACGGCGAGGCCTAGGAAGGGAACGACACGGAGGCAGGGAAGACTCGGCAGTTGTTTCCCACGCGGAGGGGAGTACGACTGTACGAGGGTTTACTGGTTCGTCTGCCGTCGCCGGAGAATAACAGCAGGTGTGGGTGAGTAGAGGGATGGCTAGGCCAGCGATGGGAGTACGGTGGGGCGGTGAGGCCTGCGCGGCAGCAGAGCCGGCCGCGGGGAGGAGGGAGCAGGCAGTCCGCCGGCGCCTGTTTGAGCGGCTGGAGCAGGAAGAGCAGAGATTGAAGAAGCACGACGGCCGTTGGATGCCATCCAACAGTCACTGCTTGTGCGTCAACCCTTTTTTTAGGAATGCCTCAAATCTTTGGGAAAACAGCATACAGCCCATCTGCCATTATTTCTAATAATTTACAGCCCATTTGCTAATTATTAAGGTTTTTTTGGAGCCCATATTCTTTTTGTTAGCATTACAGCCCATATTGTGGCCACGGTTAAAAAATTATATGAAATTTTGCATATTTCGGTGCGGTCCGAACTGTTTTTAATCCCGAAATTTTGACTCACATTCAAACTGATTTTAAAAATAAATGTATATCAATATAAAATCCAAAAAATTCTCCACGCATAAAAATTAATGTAATTTCAAATCTCGAAATGAAGAAAAGATATTTGAAACTAATTGCCGGTTTGATGTGTTTTTAAAAATGTACATCCCATTTCTCATTACTGATGGGCCATTTTCTGGGCCAGCCGAATGAAAGCTCTCCTCGTCTTGAAAGATTTGCAGCCCAACAGGCCTGACAAAGCGACTTACTTGGCAAATCACAAAAAAACTGGGCTGTGGCCGTGGACCCAGCTGTCAGCCTCTCCACGTACAGTACTCTTCTGATGGAATGTCGTTGACCACATTGACCACGCCGCGCCGAGAGCACCAAGGCGGTGGACGACGGCGAGGCCTAGGAAGGGGACGACGCGGAGCCGTGGAAGACGGCGACAGTGGGATGCCCACGGCGGGGAGAGTTACGGAGGGTTCACTGTTCAGCTGCGGTGTGGAGGGGCTACCGTCGCCGCCAGGGCCTAGCTAGTGTGGCATGTAGCGACCCGACCTCATACAGTCAAGTCTCTATGCTTCAGTGTCATCCCTGGATCGGTAATGCTGACACACATAGTACTCGAAGGATTTATAACAGAGTAGCAATCACACACTTATTACATCGAATGTATCAAGAGAGAACTTATTACAATAATATGGCTTAAGGCAATCTAATACGATAACAGCGGAAGGCTTGGAAGATAAAGTGAGTCCATCAACTCCAACGACATAGCTGAGTTGCACGGCAACGACCTAACGAACCTTACTCCTCGTCTGAAAAGTCTGCAACATAATACGTTGCAGCCCGAAAACGGGTCAGCACATGTAATATGCTGGCAATGTAACACAGTAGAGCAAGAACAGAATAATGCTATCACTACATGCATATTTGGCTGGTGGAAAGCTCTATGGTTACAGTTTTGCGAAAAGCCAATTTTTCCCTACAACAAAGGAATAGATTTTATTTAACTATCATGGTAGTTGAAACATCATTGAGAAGGTTCCTCCAACCCAATCCCAATTAAAGTGATTAACAACCCAACAATATTAATTAAGAGTGATGAGATACATGTGATAATCCAAGTACTAGATACTCAAGAATTGTCCATAACCGGGGACACGGCTAACCATGATTAGATTGTACACTCTGCAGAGGTTTGCGCACTTTTCCCCACAAGACTCGATCGCCTCCGTTTGATTTCTCGCACTACATGGTGTTTGAGAAACGGATGACCGAGACACAGTCTTTCAGAAACATTAACTCTCTACTCCGGACAGACCATACCAAACCTACATCCCACTACCTGCTGATCTGCCTCTTCAAGAGCTTCACGTAACTTACTCAACTATGCTAGAGCCCGTAATAGCTTGTGGCTGCACACGGAAGTTTCTAGCATGAATCATCTCAGTTCCCTTTGAGCCTGGGTGGCGGTCCATAGGAAGATCACATGGGTACTCTGGGATTTCCAAAAATACAGGCAACACTGGGTACTCCAGGTGCCTCAATCCACCCAGATGTTTGATTAAGTTGCCACCTTAAGTTGAACCATTAATTAACAAGCTCACATCTGTCATGTATTTCACTCAAACCCAAACCACGTCGACGAGCATAGCATAGCATAGTATATATAAGCAACGCGTAGAGTAACTCCCAAGGGTTTGAATGTAATAGGGCAATAGGTTCTACCTCATCGACTACTTCCCAACCCACAAGTTAATAACATCCTAATCATGCAATGTTTGAGGATTGAGACTAATGCATAAAAACTGGGTGATAAAAGGGATATGTTCAAAGTGTTACTTGCCTTGCTGATGATCTGCGAAACCTAGGGACTCGTAGTAGCACGCTTCGCACTCCGGGTATTCTATCACAAGAAAACAATAGCATACATAAGTAACAAGAAACGATGCACAAGCAAAACTCAAACAAAAGAGGTTGACCAGAAGTTTCAACTTAAGAACTCCGGTTCGCAAAAAGAATCAAATCAAATGGAGCAACGAAACTCAAACGGCGAAAGAAAGAAGCTTCGTTTACTAATCTGAAACTAGGTCAAATTTTACAGTAGAGAAAACTTGTTTGAGTTGGTTAAGAGGAAAGAGGGTTTCGAGACGAAACTCCAGGCGCTTGAATAGCTTGATTCCGACTAACGAGCGAAAAGAAAACAGAAACTAAGATCGGATCAGAAATCGCGATTTGAGAAAATCGCGGAATAAATCCGATAAAAAAACCCTATGAACAGACTAACGAACGAGTGTTCGTTGGCTATTTCTAACGGGTGAAGAACGTTCGTTAAAACGATCGTTCAGACGAACGTCCGCCAAATAGAAGAACCGAGAAAAACCGGCGAATGCTAAAAAAACGGATCTAGGGCTCTAAAAAAACCGGTCGGTCTTTATAAAAAAAACCAGCGGCGGGGCGCGGCGGCTACCTCCGGCAAGAGGTCTGGCGGGGCGGCGGCTTAGGGGGCGGCGGCAGAAGGCGGCGGCGGCGCGGGAGGCGGTGGTGTGGTGGGGTGTTGGGGCGGGGTGGCGGCGTATATAAGGGCGGGGTGGGGCGGCTTGGAGGAGGGGGCAAGACGCGGCGGCGGAGAGGAGTTCGGCTCGGACTCCTAGTCCGAGTCGGCGGCGGCGGTGCCCGCGGGGAAGGTGGCGGCGGCGGCCTGGCGCGGCTGGGCCTTAGGCCTAGTCGGCGCGGGAACCTCTTTTTTATAAAAAAAATAATAATTTCACCGACCGAAATAAAATCCTAGAAAAAAGTAAAAATGCCAAAATTAATTTTCACCGTCTAAATAAAATATTTATAACGAGATGAACATTTTCTTGGCCCTAAAATGCAATTTTGGAAAAAGTGCAATTTTTCTAATGCAAACAAAATTGCAATAAAATCCAAATAAAACAATTATTTGGTTTTAATATTTTCCCCCAATATTTCAATTATCTTGGAGAAGTCATATTACCTCCTCTCATATATTTTAGTGTGAAATATTTTTGGAGAGAAGATAATTAAAACCAAAAATCCTTGTTTTCAAGATTTGATAGAGATCAAATTTGAAAACTGGGAAATCCCGAACTCTCTCCGAGGGTCCTTGAGTTGCTTAGGATTTCCAGGATCGCGAGACGAAATGCGAATAAAATATGATATGCATGGATTACTATGTATAACATTCCAAATTGAAAATTTGGGATGTTACATGGGAGTAGTAGGGGGCGATGAGGTCTTATCGGCAGCACAGCCGGCCACTGGAGGCAGGAGCAGGCGGTCTCCCCGGCGCTGGTTTGGGCGGCTGGTGCAAGAAGAGCAGCGATTGAAGAAGCAGCAGGACCGTTCGATTCAAATCCAACGGTTACTGCTGCTAGAATCGTTTGTTGACTAAGTTGACAAGCCCTGCGTACGTGTCAACTTAGTAGGCCTACATGTCAGCCTCCCAACCGGTGCGCCCCAGATGTCAGTGGGAGGAATCATTTTTTTCACGTAATAAGGAGGCAGTTGATTGCGTGCGGCCAGGCCAGCGGAGGGAGTAGGGTGGGCCAGGGAAGCCTGCGCGGCATCACAGCGGGCCACAAGAGGAGGGAGCAGGCAGTCCCACTACCGCTAGTTTAGGCGGCTGGAGCAGGAAGATCAGAGATTGAAGAAGCACGTCGGCCGTTGGATGGACATCCAAAACTAACTACTGCTAGAATCATGTGTTTGCTGACAAAGCCTTGCGTAAACAAGTCAGCCTCGAAATCTGTGGCGTGTACAGGCCATTTGCTATTATTTTTATAATTTTTACTCATTTTCTAATTCATATGGAATTTATTGCAGCCCGTTTTCCATTTTTAGAATTGCTGGCCATTTTCTGGTCAGTACCAGTGTCAAAAAATTAACTAAATATGTGGGAAATTTTGGCAATTCGCAAATTTTTGCTGGGGAACAAAATATTCTTAATCCAAAAATTATTAGCCATACTAAAACAAATTTAAAAATAAATTAGTACTATGTCATGTTAAATCCAATTAAATACGTATAAGATATCAGTGAAGAACAAAAACAAAAAAAGAAACTTATATCCCATTTGCTATAAATTTTTTGGAATTTTCAACCCCTTTTGGTATTACTTTTAACAGACATTGACCATACTCTTATGCCAGGCCGGAATGCATCCCTCCTCGTCTTGAAAGATTTGCAGCCCAGTAATTCGGAGAAAACAAATAGGCCTAGCTTGGGTATTCTTCAAAAAGAAATACTGGGCTACCTATTTTCCCAAAGAACTGGTGCATGAGCACTTAGCTTTATTTATTTATTTACTTATTTATGTTTAGGGGACCATGAGCATGTACCTGGGCCGGATTCATGTGAGAGCCTCCCTTCCAGTTAATTATGGGCTTCTCTATTGGGCCTTCATCAGTGGGCTGCATGTTATCAACAAGTGGAAAATGTGTTCCGAGTTTCAAAAAAATGTGTTCCGTACGATAAATAGTATGCGCTACGTACGGTACGGGGCACTAAAGGATCGAACCGTGCAACGACTTCCAAAACATTGTGTTTGTCGTTCTAACAACACATTTATTCAACCAACAGACGAAATATACTACTGATTGTACATTGAAAACAGCAGTAGCAACAACCAGGGCTAGGGGTGCAACAGAAGTAGTAAGCAGGCTAGAAGAGTGAAGACGCAACTGTCTCTTCCAAACCAAACATCAGCCATCATTACAAAAGGGCTACCAAAAAAGAACAAGTGTATGCATCAAACTAAATAAAGATCCTACTACACCAAGTGTACGCATCTAACTAACTGGCTCAGTTAGACATTACTATTTATTAAGCTGTGGAGATTGGCTGACGGCTAGAACCAGATGGGTGCCTAACGGGGGAAACTCCAGCCAGCAGGTCGAAGTCTGATACTTGCGACCCTCTCTCCTACTTTGGGCTGTAGAGCGTGGCGGCACATATCAGGGTATGGTGCATGCAGAGACGCATGGTACGCTGTGTACACACAGTTTTGCCTGATGAACGAAACCGCGCTACCATCATGATCCTTGCTGTCGGTTATCTCCTGGTTAATCAGATAATTCAGTCCGACAAACAGAGAGCGTGTACCAAGGCTACTTACCAGCCTCCAGTCAAAAATTCCTGAAGGCCCAGAGAAGCAGGGATCCTGCTCAAAGACCTTGCAGTGACTGTGATTGTATTCCGCGAAACAACATGTCAGGTACGTGCGAACGATCATCAATCTTTCACCGTCGTCTGATCGAGTCAGGAACCACCTGCAACTGCCATGCCGCTTTTCTTTGAAAGGTTCTGGGATTAGGAAGGGTAGGGACACCAGGCGGCCTACAACATCATATCAAGTTGGAGTCAAATAAAAAAGGGCTCTTGGTTTAGTCAATCTTAAGAACAGCATGTTATGAGCATGAATATTTTTTCAGCAAATGTTGACAGTGATATAAGCAAGCCATCATGATATCATAGGAAAGTAACATACTGCTGTAACAGCCATTTGTAGCGATCACTGGAGTAGGCCAGCAATACGTCCAGCCATAGAAGGAGTCGAAAACGTAAATGAAGCCCTTGTGTTCAATGGCATCAGAGAACCATGGAGGATGTATGATCCTGTGATGGACGTGCAGATTTATCCACTTACCGCAGTGACCTGTCAGATAGGTGAGACCACAGTTGAAGAACGCAATTAGCCTGAAGTCTTTATAATTTGCAGATCTTGTGGGCACTTGGCAGATTACAACCTTGAGCAAATCAAACTTGGTATCATGTTGGCTACTGTAAGATTCCGAGTATTCTGGGCCGCGGTGCCGAAGAAGTGCAGTGTTAATCGAAGGAAGGGGGATCAATCGCTGGGTGTAGACCTCCACGAGCATCCAGCTGCCGCGACCGTCAACGAGCACCATCCAAGACGTGTTCATGCCGACCCAGTACATACCATTAATGTAGTTGAGGCTGAAGGGGATCAGATCGCAGTCAAGGGGGTTGATGCTCGCCACCCTACGATCGTTATGCTGCGTGACACGCTGTTTCTGAAGATCAGGCGGCATGGCAAGCAAGGAGCTGGCTTAAAAAGCTCCGGCCTTAGGGCTCTGAGTAAATGGTACAGCCCCGACGAGCACGCGGCGAGCGGCATGGTACTGAGATTGTCCACACGCGAAACAATGAGCTTGATTACCTCTGTGGGGAGCAAATTCTAGCCACTCTTTCGGCGGACGCTGCTCGGTTCGGCCATTGTTAGTGCTTGGGTTTCGGACGAGGAGGGGAGGCGCCTTAGCGGGGATGGAAGATTGGACGAGATTATGTGCGGACAAAGATGGAGAAGCGAATATGTGCTGCTGGAAGTGGACATGTGATGATGACTACAACACGCCGCTTGACTTATGAGACACATACCAGCAGCGTAGGGTCATGTCGATGCCAGACAACTTGCTTGAGTGATCACAGTACTGGTACTCCCTACAATGCTATGCCCTAACTTGCTTGAGTAGAGTAGTAGAGTAGGACTCTGCTCTACTACTAGCACCGAAGGAGTAGTATATTCTAATCTAAAATAGTTACAAACTTCAATGCCTGAGCATGGAACAACTACGAACCGTGCTCAAAGACCGTGTCTACGTGGTGTTTGGACATGGGAGACAACCTCAACACCAACGGTGCAGCTCCCGTTGCACCGTATGTGTTTCTATCCTTCCTGTTCGAAATCGTGGTAAAATTCATGTTTCTACTCTGTATCCTACTACTATGCTAGTCCACATGATTAGTTTCGAACGACGACTTCTTCCCCGACCTCGGCAACCTCATCCTCGACGACATGGGTGACAACGTCAACGCCGACAACCAGTGAGATACAGGGTGTAGGAAGCGGTTTGGGAATTTGCATGCCTTTCCAACCAGTGAGATACTTCGTACAAAGTATGACAGAGAAATAACCACAGAGAAGGAAGCTAAAAGTAAACAATCAAACGAGCATTTTTGCTTTTGTTTTGCATTGAATCGTTTCACAAGCTTGACTAGTGCTGTTTTTCTACTTTTACAAAAACCACATCGTAATGTTAAAACGTGCATTTGCACGTACATAAGTAATAGTAGTACTCCCTCCATCTAGGTGTATAAGTCCTCCCTCCTTCTTGGTCACGGTGCACAACCGAAGATGACTTATTGACCAGGACGGCGGGAGTAGCACAGCCTGCAAGCATATATCGAGAGAGATGTGTAGTGTGATAGTGGAAAAAATTACTCGTATATGAGACCAGATCTCACGGTTAGCAGGTGACACCCGTCCTGATGGATGACACATGGATTTTAAGTGGGGGGTGGGGGATGCTTTGTGATTTGTGAATGCCACGTGTCATCCATCAGGATGGGTCTCGCGTCAGACCTGGTCTCATAGAATTCTTTTCCTGCGATAGTATATAGTAAAGTTTGTGCTATATGCACGTACTTGCAAAATGCGTACGAATACACAAGGTTTCCAAACTTTCCCTTTTACATACTTAATTAAGGATGCTAAAAATTCCTGAACGTTCGGGATTTATCATTTGCGTCCCAAAACTAATGAGATCGCCTTACGAAACAAAAAATATACTCCTCACAAAAGCCATGGCACTCGCAGGAGCGCTTGCGGCGCGCCACGAGTGCCCTGGTGCGCAGCCGTTTCGCAGCGCGCCGACACAACACCTCTTCCTCAGCCTCGCAACTCACAAGGTGCTGATTGGCTGCTTGCCGGCGGGCGAGCGCGATCTCACCGGTGTGGTGATCCGGCGCCAACAGGTACTCCTCCTCGCTGGAAGCGTACACCCGGTCCACGTACCGCCAAGCGTAGATGAGGCGCTTGGGCCCGACTGCACTCAGGGCGTCGGCACGGGCGTCCTCTGCCACCCTCACGGCCCTCGCACGAGCCTAATACCAAAGAGCCAATTGCCTGACTCTCTCGGACACGACATAGACCTCCCATGCAGCTTGTTCCGCGGTGCGCTTCTCTTCCTCGGCCTTCTTCTCCGTCTCTATTTTGGCGCGCTCTGATGGAGGCAAAGCCTCCCACAAGGCTACATCCATTTCTTTCCAAAGCTCCTCAAGGCTGGGGGGCTCGGCGGGCGGCGCGGCATTCTCCTCGTAGCGGGGAGCCGACGCGTCCTCCGGCGCGCGTGCTGGCGAGATTGGGAACACCGATGCGTCCACCTCGATGCGTCGTGGCGAGGAGCGGAACGCCGACGCGTCCTCCTTGACTAGTGGTGGCGAGGAACGGAACGGCGACGCATCGCGTAGAGGCGAGGAGCGGAACACCGACGCGTCCTCCTCGACTAGTGGCGGCGAGGAACGGAACGGCGACTCGTGACCGTTCGCGTGGTGCAGCGAGGGGCTCCTAGGGCTTGGGAGGGGCGATGCCATGGTGGTCGACGTGAGAGGAAGGGGGAGGAGATAGCGATGAACGTGAACATGAGGGGGAGGAGATAGCGATGTCATGGGAGGCGCAGTATTTATAGCGAGCAATGGCACACCTACGTAAGATATGGACTGAGCTGTACAGACTTATCTGCCGGTCCAGTTGCGTCACTGACATGTGGGCCAGACCCCTGTTGGGCCCATATGTCAGTGACCGATTGCACCTGCAGTTAAGTAACAGCTACGTGGGCATATTTGTTGGAGTAAATTACGGGGGAGCGAAGGGGTGGAAATATTGCTGGTCACAACGGATTGGACGAGCGTGGGGGGAGGAGAGTCATGCATGCAGATTTTTTCACACGGGGTGGAGTGGTGGGACTGCCGGAGGGAGAAGGAGAGTTTGGCAGGCATATTGTTTCACACATGGAGAGGAATAAATTTGGAGACGAACGGGCTTCCTGCAGGTATGGGGAACGGTGCATAATAAGTCATCTTGCATGCCGGGCTAGGTATAGTCTCAAGTCATTAAAAACAAACACGCCCCACACATGTTCATAATTCAAGGTGCACTAAATTATTGCATGCGATGATTAAGGCTAGCCATAATGGTGGTATCTTAACTGGTATCATGCACACGGGAATAGCAAACATGCTGATGTGGCAAAGAATTAAAGAAGAGAGGGGGGTTAGAGTAACTAGAGTTCATGTATGCATTGGTAAACACATTTTTTGTGGAGAACGACAACACTAGTTGAGTACTTTTGCAGACTTCAAAAACTATTCCACAATGTGTCAACATTCACAATGTCAAATCAATATTTTTGCACTCATTATAAAACGTAGTTCTTATACTAGTACTAGTTGAGTACTCATTATAATCAGTACTCCCTCCGTCTAGGTGAGCAAGTCATCTTAGATTGTGCACTGTGACCAAGGAGGAGGGGAAAACGAGAGATCTTAATGTTTATAATCAGTACTCCCTCCGTCTAGGTGAGCAAGTCATCTTAGATTGTGAAATGTGACCAAGGAGGAGGGGAAAACGAGAGATCTTAATGTTTATTTGCTAATTAATAGCATTGCATGCAATAAACTAACCACTACATGTCGTGTTTGGTAGTCTCAAGTCATTAAAAGCATGCACACCCACATCTCCTATTGGTTTTTTGCAGGAAACACATCTCCTATTGGTCGATATGTCAAGAAACAAGAAACGAGGTAGAAGTTAATGCACCGTGCCTAAGACTAGCCACAATGGATAGTAACATACACTAGTAACATACACATATCCCTAGACTATGTTACTACCTTCATAGTGGGTAGTAACTTAAGTGTGGTAACATGCAAAGATTCATTTATTAGGTTATAGACTCATATTGCATTGGGACATGTGATGTTACAGTAACTAGCTAAGTTACTACAATTACCTCTCTCTTCATTAACTCATTGCCACATAAGCAAATCTGCTGAGTTGGACTCGATGTTACCGTTGAAGTTACTCCCACTATGGCTAGTCTAAGTGTTTTGGGAGTATTGTAGATATTGATATTTTTAGTATAAATTTGGTCGTGAGATTTCATTGATGCCTGTCAAAGCGTTGACAGGTCTGCTATGCGTGACCTGAAGATGAAAGCATTGAGCATCTTGAAGTTGATCAACAATCTTCAATTGTCAAAGATTAGTCGTTCGGCCAATAAGGTGGCACACTTAATCGCTAAGTATAGCTTTGACAATAGATTAGATGGTATTCTTGTAAATAACATACCGCCCTGTGTGGTGAATATTGTATCGAATGAGTGTACTGGTGTGGCTGGTTAATTAATATAAGGTGGTGTTCAAAAAAAGTATAAATTTGGTCAAACACTTTGCAAACGGTTGACGGGAGTAAAAAGGACCAGAGGGAGTATCATGCATGCGGAGTAGGCAAAAAAATTGCTTGTCTAAAAAAAGGCAAAAAAAATTGCTCATTTATAGCCGGTCGAAGTCTCAAAGGGCGCGACCGCGCAAGGTTGGCAAAGGTCGTGGGAGGCACGACGTTTGACGGACTTAAGTGAAGTTACATCCACGCGCCGGCATGGCGTGCGAACATGCAGAAGCTATACTGTCAGGCCTACGATATGGGTCTAGTAGACATGACATCTCACTACTAGGGAAAAGCCTAGCAGCAGCGCGGGTTTTAGGCCTATCAGTAGTGCGGGTCGATGCGCTACTGATAAGGCGCTACAGCTAACGTATAGCAGTAGCATGCCTCCGCCCGCGCTACTGCTAAATCGGCTTAGTAGTAGCGTGTTCCTGGAGGTGCGCTACTGGTAATTAGTAGTAGCGCTTCTCCCTGCCCGCGCTGCGACTATTATTTCGTATTTTATTTCTTTTTATTTCATGTTGTATTCGTACACCTTTACACAAGTTTTCATACAACAGGAATTTAGAAATTGTTTCGAAATCATAATGAGTTATTACATCACGGGGTGAAAGAACCGTGGACTAGTTTTAAGTGTATGGACATCCACTTGAAACTAATCCGCGGTTCTTTCACCCCGTGATGTAATAAATATCATCATCATCATCATATCATTAACAACTTATCATCATAATACATCATTGTCATATAACACCTCCTCAAGATCATCATTTTCCTCAATGAGACATCACATAGCAGATTGGTCACTAGTCGTAATCACAAGTACTCCTCGTCATCAACTCTAACACATTGTATCACATAATAAACATATTGTACCTCATAGGACCTACTACATTCTCTTAGGACCTACTATATTCTCTAAGGTAAAATAGCAAAAAAACAAGATAGCCCCTGACTCTCCATTATGGAGAATGGAGATTATCCTGTCTCCAATTCTTGCCTTTCGCTTAATGTTACTTCCAAGAACCTCCTTGTGAATGTCCAAACATTTTTTCCATTCTTTGATTAGCATGTGTTCACCGGTTTTAGAAATCCGATATGCACAGGTGAGCTCCTTAGATTTACCTGGCTGTAGGTTCATAACTGCAAGGCGACCATTCTGATACATCAGATGAGGCACACAATCCATTGGGATTTCCTGTTGAAGAACATAGTAATAACTTCGTAGTTAGCAATGATGTACTAGTTTTAGAAGTATGCAAAATATGCACGGATGTCGTAATAGTAAAAAATCTTACCAGGGTATCTCCATAGAAGTTACCGTGGTTCAACACATGCACTAGTGGCACATATTCACCATAATTTGGAGGAGTTCGATAATAGGTATTGTAATTCTCAAGAAAAGTACAATAAGCAATCAGATGACTTTTCTCCTTATAAGTTAATTCGGAGCCATCGGTGTAGTGGGTTTTGTCTACCATCTTCTACACATTCTTTGAAGATTCAAAATAAGCTGTCAATGGAAATAAGCTATCAACTATTTTGAAATAAACAATATAAATTAGTTAATAACTATGTTTGAGAAACTCACATTGCAGTAGAATCGGAAGCGTATCAACAAGGACCCAAATGTCCATATTGTCTTGCTCGATGTGAGGATTACCAAGATCCATGGTGACAATCATACCCTCATAAAAACCATACATTTTGCAAAGTGCTTCCCAATTTTGGCAACCAAAATGGGTTATGCTCTGAGAATTGTACAGATTTACTTCAAAATCAATATCATGATGGGTCCTTAGGTGTATTTTTCTTTTTTCAAAATTTTCATGGTCTTCAAAACCCATCCTCTCCAAGACATAGCGTCTTGCATGGCATGGGATAAGCTAGTCGAATTGTAAAAGATGAAAATTAGACGTTGAAATAGTTGAAGTCATGCTTAATTACGAAAAAAACACTTGTCGTTGTTGCGTACCGTTTCAACATCGAAGGTCTCTTCGAGCTTAATGCTGAAGCGCCGATCTTCATCCAGCTCAACGAACCTGTCGCACATACCTCGATCGTCGTGGCACCAGCTGCACTCCCCCGGGAGACTGTCGTCGTCCGAGTACGACATTTCCTATGTTCATAATTCAAAGATTAAACTTGTACAATTAAATATATGTACTAAAAACCTAAATTAGATCATTATTTTTCGAGAAAATCCAGGCCACTCGATATTTCCTACATATTCTAGCACAAGTCATGCCAGAATTCACGGAAAAATCCGGCATGACCTTTGCTAAAAAAGGACATATCGAGCGTGTGAAATTTGCCGGAACGGAAATTAATCAACAGTCCGGCAAAACATAGGCCACTCGGAGGTGTAACCAAAACATGACCGGACACTCCGGCAAAACAAGCGCCTGAAACTCATAAAGGACTCATATTGACATGGAGATTTGCCTGGTCTCACCTCGAGGTCGGAGGGGGTCGGTGACGGGGACGACGACGGGGATGATGGAGGGGCTCCTTGATTTCTGCAAAAGCAAAAACCCTATTAATTCAACTAGTACATCCCGAATAATTGCTTAAACTAAAAAATAACAACAAATATGACATGTTCAACTAGTTCTATTAATTCAACTAGTTCTTACTAAATATAAACTTACTATAAATAGAAAAAAAACTAGTTCTTTCTAAAAATAAAGTAGTTCAACTAGTTATTTTAATTTTCTTACTAAAAATACATTAGTTCTATTAATTCAACTAGTTTATTAATTTACTTACTAAACTAGTTCAACTAAAACTAAACTAGTTCTATTAATTCAACTTGTTCTTACTAAATATAAACTTACTATAAATAGAAAGAAACTAGTACATCTACTACTACTAATTAACATCTACTACTACATCTAATACTGCTAATTATACAACTAGTTTACCATCACTACTACTACTAAAAATCATTATCTATGAACCCTAAATTAACATCTACTACTACTAAAATCATCTACTAACTAAGCAAAGAGAGGGGGGGGGGGGGGGGGGGGGGGGGCTTACAGAGGGGGGAGAGACGGTGGTGGGGAGGTGCTCGGCGACAGAGGTAGGGGCGGCGAGGGCGGGCTCGGGATCGGGAGGCGGCGGTCCTGGGCGGGCTCGGGCGGCGGCGGTGAGGTCGAGGGTGGTGGCGGTGAGGTCGAGAGCGGCGGCGGGCGGCGGTGGTGAGGTTGAGGGCAGGCTCGGGCGGCGGCGGTGAGGGGAGGCTCGGGCTCGGGCGGTGCGGCGCGACAGGAGTAGGGGAACAGGGGGAAAGGAGGACTTAGCGAAATTTTGAGCCGGGGGTGGTGGTTAAGTCGAACTAGCAGTAGCGCTCGTAAGGAAAACGCGATATAGCTAACTTATCTATAGCGCGTTTTACATAAAAATGCTACTGCTAATGGAAGTAGTTATTTCTTTTGTTTATCCCAAAATCAGTAACGCTTTGTCCTAAAAAAACGCTGTAAGTCTAAGCAATGTGAAAACATCAAAAATATACATTGGTCATCATTGATCTTTTTGTGTAGAATCTAAATAGTCAACATGAATCCTCACTGTACCTGTATAGGTACAGGCGAGGATTCATATTGCAGCTACAAATCATACACATATAGTTCAATGAAGACCAAGTGCTCGAGATAGGTTGAGAAGTAACATATTTAAGGTGGTAAACACCTTGTTTGCTTAGCATTATGGGACTAAACTTAATTAGTTGCGGTGATACTTAGCAGCAACGAGTTTTTAAGAAAAACGCTGCTACTAAGTACTTTAGCAGTAGCGCGTCCCCCAGAAGGTCGCTACTACTATATCTAGCCGGGAGGCAACACCGTGGAAAATATAGTAGTAGCGTTTGTTCCGCATAGAGCGCTACTGCTACTTAGATATTAGTAGCGCTGCTCTCTGGAGCTCGCTACTGCTAATTAGCAGTAGCGTCTATTTTTAAACCACGCTGCTGCTAAGATTATGTGTATAAGGTTTTCCCTAGTAGTGTCTAGTGGGTCCCGCATAGTTCTCGAGAACTCTTTGGGGGCTTGCAGCCGTTTATCCACCGGGCAAGCCAGCAACCCCACGCCGTTCGCACGCCCTACTCATCCCCGTCTTCTACCTTACAACAGTTCGCTCCCAGTCGTCCCGTCCTTTCACGTTAGTTCGCTCCCATTTTTTTGCGGGGTACAAAAGTTCAACTTGTCCTAACCCTCCTCCAGAATCCATGGCCTCCCAAATCTCCATCATCGCCGCTGAGTACCAGGTTAGAGCCATCACCAACGATCAGTTCATCGTCATCTACACACATGGATCTGAGACGGTGAAAGCATGGCTTGCTCGCTTCCTACGCATGTTCAACTGTTCAACGAATGAGTGGGTCGCTGGGCTAGTGGTGAGTACACCATAGTCCTGGGACGAGAGAAGGATCTAAAGGACGAAGAGAGGAAGAAGCCCGCCGTGATCCAGGTTTGCGTACATAACGTTTGCTTGGTCTACCACATATGCCATGCCGACGTTGAGTGCCAGGATTTTAAGAACTTCCTCAAGGACAAAAGAGTGAAATTCTTTACTATAGGATTTAAGAACGACAGTGACGTCCTGCATCGGATAGGTCTTGTTATAGGCCAGCCCTTCGATCTCCAGAAGGCAAGCCTGGTGTCCTCCTCTCAACCTTCAATGCTGACCCTGGCAGCAGCCATGATTGATCCTTCATACGCTAAACTGAAGAAACCTCATCACGAATTTCATCATGCATGGGAGTCGAAGACATTAGATGAAGATCACATCCTGTACGCAGCAATGGATGCCTAACTTTGTTTAAATATCTACAAGGGTTGGATGAAGAAGCAGAGCCCAGTGTCCGGTTCAAGCAAAGAAGCGTCGGCGAAGAGGAAGAGGAAGAGGGACGAGAACGGAGTCGAGGACGTGGACTCGGACTCCAAGTAGGTGGCAGTGCCGTCGCTCATGTTGGTTCTACTGCAGTGTCAAGCAGACTGGTTGCTTATTATTTTATTTTCAAGGGTGTGTTGTGCTGAGGCCCAAGCAAAACTATGGGGCTGTTTGGATTGTGACTATCTTTGCCATATATTGCCACATGATTTTTGCCACATTTGTCACACTTGCCTTACTTGAGTTGCTCAAATTGTTAGCCATACTTTGGCTTGCCTAAGGGAATCTTGCCACACTTTTTGTGTCTATGACATGTGGGGTTCACTGCTCATAAAAAATTCCTTGTCTCAAGTGTGGCTAGAACCAAATACCTACCTAACTTGGTCAAACTTGCCTAAGGTTAGGTGTGGCAATGTGTGGCTAGGAACCAAATAGCCCCTATGTTTATGTTCTTTCTCGTTATTTGAACTCTTTAGTACGTACAGTAGTACTAGTACTATGTCTTATTACTGTTCTTCTTGTAGTTGGTACTACTGCTCGTATCTTTGTGTTCCTACTGTACTTAATATGTTCGTACTGGTAGTATAATTTGGGTCAGTCGATTTGTGAAAGAAGTTCGATGGAGCGAAGGAAGAAGACGGCAGAAGAGGTGGAAGAAGCCCTTCTAGCCATCCATGTTGCATCAAACGGCTCACATGAGTCGACTGA
Source organism: Triticum urartu (assembly GCF_003073215.2). Classification (NCBI taxonomy): domain Eukaryota; kingdom Viridiplantae; phylum Streptophyta; class Magnoliopsida; order Poales; family Poaceae; genus Triticum; species Triticum urartu. The sequence continues at coordinate 117,200,366 of NC_053028.1, forward strand.
CCCAAATTGCTCCTTCAGATTGTAGGATCCACGTGGCATTCAAGGTCTCGAAGGTAGATTCCGCGTCCGCACCCGGTTTGCAGGCTCGATGCGCGCGCGACCGGCTTCCGCTGCGACAGCCACCATGCACGCCTCCTATGCGCGGGCGGAGACGACAATGACACGCTAGTTCCTCCTCGCCGGAGTGCTGGAGCACGCGCTTGTCCTCCTCTTCGTACACTGCGTGCATAGACGCGGCTCCACCAGCTGCTCGCGTGCTTGGCAGCGCGGCGGCATCGCGAGGAGGGACTGCAGACGACGTGAGCGGGCGAGGCTTCGGCTTCATGGCACAGGGATGGCGGCGACATGGCGGTGTTGGGCGAGAAATTGTTGGACGGAGCAGGCGGGCGCCGTCATGCGCAACGGCGGCGGCGGCATATTGATGAGTGCGTGTGTGGGAGCTTACTTTAGTTTTATATATAAGGTTGGTCAAACTTAAAAGAAAACTGTACTAGTACACGTAAACATTAGACTTAGGCAGCGCTTTTATTAGTTACTAGCTTATGTTCTTGCCCATTGTGACCAGCCTTAGTACCACGACCACGATACGGAATCCTGTGCAAGCGCGTGAACCGCGGCCGCGCGGTCGATCGAACGGTGCGTCACCGTGTCGCGCTCGAAGGACATCCACCGAACCTTTTTGTGTGTGTGAAAACAACCCTCGAATATTACTCAACTTTTTTTTCCTGTGAAAGTTCTTGACGCTGCAATATCTCCATATATTTGAATTTAGCTCCTGTTCGTGTTTATTTGATTTGGACGTTTTAGGTGCGCCCTAGTTTTTCTAATACTGATTTTGTGTGTGTGACTGAGAAAGAACGTGTGTATGTGTCCATATGTGTGTTGTGGTAGAAGGGCAATGTGGAGACGGTGTGCGTGTGATACAGACATAGAGAGGTGTGAATGTGCAAATGATCGTGCATGAGTGAGACATAGACAGATGCCGATATGTTGTGTATACATGAGAGAACGGTCTTCTAGTTTACTTGTGTGTGTGTGAGAGACAGAGAGAGATAGAGAGAGAGAGGGAGAGAGAGACAGAGAGAGGAGCATCCGTAACACAACAACCATCTCTCTAGATTCGTCCGCCCCTCGCACGGTCGCATGCAACACATGCATCAACGCGCACATTTTGACACCCTCACCCGGCCCCTGCCCACCTCAAGGCCCACACAATCTCTTTGTGAATACCCATTTCTCTCCTTAGATTTGTTTTCTCTCAATATCTGACACACACACACACACACACACACACAGAGACACGCAACACAACACACACACACTCCCCCGAGCACACAATTCATCCCCATCCAAGGTTATACGGCGACCACTCTCGCTTGTGCTTCTTTGCACCCCCACATGCACAACACCTCAATCTTCAAAGAGAGCAACGAGCAGATCAAAGACGGCGACCACACCGCGCTAGAGAATGCGGGGTCATTTGGAAGCAGGGTGATGTGACGACGGCTGACTGACTCCTCCCCCGCCCTCTCTCTCTTGCACAAAATTACCAATCCCTCTCTCCCCCGCACAAAATTGTCAATCCCTCAACCCACGAGATCCTTCCCCTCTCGTCCATGTTTTTCCTGCTCTCTCATCAAACATGTTGTCTCTTCTCCTTCCACGTATACAGAATCCAAATGCACACGCATCTCATGTATATTACATGTATGCATCTTTCTTACAGACCTAACTTCTTCCTCTCTCTTTCTCTCTGTCGTGGTATTTCTAACGGGGGGCTTGCGAGTCGAAAGATGCCACAAGGCTTAGTGTGTTGGTAAGACTGCTGCTGATAGGCCCGGGAGCGGGTATGCGAGTAGCACGCGGTGGTTTACCCAGCTTCGGAGCTCTCCGGAGAGATAATACTCCTACTGCTGCATGTCTGAGTGTATCTGACATATCTAGTACAGAGTTGCTCCTGGAGCTGTATCTGGGATCAGTGCCATAGGCATCTGACTTGGTAAATGCATGTATGTGGTATGCTAGTGGTCGGCCATGTATGGCCATGTCTTGCGGCCGTGAGTGTGCGTGAGTGTCCATCCTCCTGGATGGATGGATGGATGCCCATATATATAGGCATGGCTAGCTTAGAGAGTAAGCTATGTAGGCATGGTGGGGTGTCATGCTTGTCCCCTGGGTCACTTCATAAATAGTGCCAGGGGACAAGTGACACTATACATGATGGCATCGAGGTACAGCCGTCTCGTCCGCCGTATGGCCGCCACGTTGGGGTCTTGTCGATGTCGCTTCGGGCTGCAGTCGGCAGCCGGCTGGCTGGCGCAGTCGGACTGAGGGGCTTTGCTAGCCCTGATGTCTTGAAATATCGTCTTGCCGTCCTCGGGGTACCCGTGGTCGATTACTCCGACAGTAGCCCCCAAGCCTTCGGGCAACTTGGCAAAGTTGGGCGGAGGTTTTTTGGTGAGTGTTCATGGAAATTGTCAAGAAAAAAGACAAAGTTAGTCCATGCAGATATATCAAATGTTTGCTTTTAGCATTGCAAGTTTTATGCGGAGGCTGCCGACTCGGTTTCGTCCGAGCCCCCTTAATCTTTTTCGTGTTCCCTCCGCTTTTTGGCTTGTGCTCTTGCTTGCCGAACAGCCGCTCTGCGGTCTGTGGCAAAGAGTGGGCCGCGAAGTGGAGTGTACAGTACTCAGAGTCTAGGAGCAGATTCAACCGAGTAGATACTTGTAAAGGAAAACGGCCGGGTCACCCGAACGTTTTTCTTCCCGGACGTTTTTCGCATGGGTGGCCTCCAGCGTACACTCTTGCTAGTCAGACAGCCGCTCCGCGGTCTGTGACTAAGAGTGGGACTTTAGTACCGCGCATGGTACTAAGCCGTCTGCGGGAACTAACGTCTCAGGCCAAGCGGCCAGCCCCCGGGCCAACTCTGGCTGGCGCCGAGGCGAACAGTGACGCTATTGTAATAAATTGCGGAGACAGCCCCCGAGCATCGCTCGTGGTTATCCATGCTTGCATGGTGCAAAAAATATGCGGGTGAGGAGCGCGTCGGCGCACCCGCTGGGTGAAGCCTTCGCCCGGCCGGTCAGGCTCGACCGGCCAGGCGGCGAGGCGTCTTGAAACGCCCTTTTTCTTCTGCCGGCTGCTGACAGCCGGACAAAACTCTTCTCTTGTCTGCAATCTTCGCGGGGGCGCGTCAGCGCACCCGCTGGGTGTAGCCCCTGAGATTCGGGCCGACTGCTGAGCAGTCGGGCCGGATCTCTCGGCAACTAATTTGTCTTCTCTCTCGCGGGGGCGCGTCAGCGCACCCGCTGGGTGTAGCCCCCGAGATTCGGGCCGACTGCTGAGCAGTCAGGCCGGATCTTCCGGCAACTACCTTGTCTTCTTTCTCGCGGGGGCGTGTCAGCGCACCCGCTGGGTGTAGCCCCCGAGATTCGGGCCGACTGCTGAGCAGTCGGGCCGGATCTTCTGGCAACTACTTTGTCTTCTCTCTCGCGGGGGCGCGTCAGTGCACCCGCTGGGTGTAGCCCCCGAGATTCGGGCCGACTGCTGAGCAGTCGGGCCGGATCTCCTGGCAACTACTTTGTCTTCTTTGTTGAAGTTGATTCTTTTTTTCTTCTCTTTTTCTCGTCAGCCGGCCGGGAAGGCGGACTCCGGCACAACAGTCGGGCTCTTTACAGCCGGCCAGCCAGTTAGCGGTCGGACGCACATCTGGCAGTCGGACGCATATTCCAGCCAGTTGCGTGCCGTCGAACGCACATCTCTCTCACTTTTTTTCTTTCTGTCCGAATCCACGCGGGGAGCTGGACCCTTCTTTTTTTTCGTCAGCCGGCCGGGTAGGCGGACTCCGGCACAACAGTCGGGCTCTTTACAGCCGGCCAGGTAGTTAGCGGTCGGACACACATCTGGCAGTCGGACGCATATCCCAGCCGGTTGCGTGCCGTCGAACGCACATCTCTCTCACTTTTTTTTCTTTCTGTCCGAATCCACGCGGGCAGCTGGACCCTTCTTTTTTTTTCAGGTCCAACTCTAGCTGGCTTGACTTTTCTTCAGCCGGCACCTCACTCGCTTCTTTTGAGCCAGCACTCGGCCGCAGCAGTTGAGCAACGCGAGCTGGCCTGGGAGCGCAGAGAGGCCAGGGGGCAGGACCGGCCGGGTGGCGGCGGAGCTTGGTGGCGGGCGAAGCCGGCCGTCCGGGTCGCGGCGGAGACGGCGGGCGGCGAAGGCGACCGTCCGGGCGCGGGAGGCACGGCGGAGCCGGCTGGAGCGGGGACCCAGCAACCAAGCACGCCCGAAACCAGCCACAGGGCGAGCGGAAGCCGGCAGGCGCGACGGGAGCCGCAGCGACCTGGCAGGGGCTCGAGAGGCCAGCGGGGTGGGACGGGGAGGAGGCCGGAGGCGTGGCGACCCGGCAGGGAGCCTGGGCGAGGCGCAGCCGGCGCGGGCAGCGAGCCGGCAGGCAGGCTGGCATGCGCGGGAGGCCGCGGAGGGCGGAGGGGCGCCGGGAGCCGGAGGGGAGGAGCTGGAGTGGCTATGGAGCAGGGCCGACATGCGACGGCGGCCCGGAGCGGAGGCCGGGTCTGCGCCGGCGTGCGCAGCCATCTCTAGCGTGCGCTTGAACCGGGCAAGCTAGCTAGCTAGCATGCATGCAGCCCAATCCATTGGGCTTGCTAGCTAGCTAGCTAGCCATGCACACACGCGTGTACACACAGGGACCAGAGGTGTAGCTTGTATGTGCGTGGATGACCAGCAGCGAGGCATGGCCGCAGGTGTAGCTACAGCGAGGCATGGAGCAGCAGCTGGCTGCAGCGAGCGACGGGCGAGCCCGTAGTGTAAGAGGAAAAAAGCCACGACTGGTGGAGGGCCATGCGCGAAGCAGCGGCCACTGCAAAGAAAACGTCAGCGGCAAAGCAGGCAGGAGCGAAACGGCGCGATGGATGGCCACGGCCAACCGAAACGAGGGATGGTCGGCGTTGCGGTGGTGGCAAAGAAGGCAAGGTTGATGGCGAGGTCACGCCGCCCCTCACGGCCATTCTGGGGGCATGTCGACGTCGAGCCCCCGACCGCTATCAGAGAGGCGGCGCGATGCCGCGATGATGAAGACGAAGAGGCCGATGGCGAGGACGTGCCGCCCCTCGCGGCTGCTCTGAGGGCGTGTTGACGTCGGGCCCCCGAGCGCTACCGGAGAGACGACGGCGATGCCGTGGTGATGACGGAAGTGGTCCCGCCCGGACTGCGAAACCAGCAGCAGTGTGGTAGCATAGTAGTAGTACCTCCCCACGGTGGGCGCCAACTGTCGTGGTATTTCTCACGGGGGGCTTGTGAGTCGACAGATGCCACAAGGGCTTAGTGTGTGGGTAAGACTGCTGCTGATAGGCCCGGGAGCGGGTATGCGAGTAGCACGCGGTGGTTTACCCAGCTTCGGAGCTCTCCGGAGAGATAATACTCCTACTGCTGCATGTCTGAGTGTATCTGACATATCTAGTACAGAGTTGCTCCTGGAGTTGTATCTGGGATCAGTGCCATAGGCATCTGACTTGGTAAATGCATGTATGTGGTATGCTAGTGGTCGGCCATGTATGGCCATGGCTTGCAGCCGTGAGTGTGCGTGAGTGTCCATCCTCCTGGATGGATGGATGCCCATATATATAGGCATGGCTAGCTTAGAGAGTAAGCTATGTAGGCATGGTGGGGTGTCATGCTTGTCCCCTGGGTCACTTCATAAATAGTGCCAGGGGACAAGTGACACTATACATGATGGCATCAAGGTACAGCCATCTCGTCTGCGGTATGGCCGCCACGTCGGGGTCTTGTCGATGTCGCTTCGGGCTGCAGTCGGCAGCCGGCTGGCTGGTGCAGTCGGCAGCCGGCTGGTTGGCGTAGTCGGCAGCCGGCTGGCTGGCACAGTCGGACTGAGGGGCTTTGCTAGCCCTGATGTCTTGAAATATCGTCTTGCCGTCCTCGGGGTACCCGTGGTCGATTACTCCGACACTCTCTCTCTCTCTCTCTCTCTCTCTATCTCGTTAGGTTTGTCTCCTACTCTCTCGTCCACATACATACAATCTTTCCCTCCCAATCTGCTCCATCTTCAAAAGCTCTCTCTGCACGTTTCATTCACACATTGGGATATGTCAAAATGTTGCTTCTATAATGGCTGATGTAGAGTTATGGTTGTTCTTATTGCATCCTACAAGGTAATAACTATGAAATGCATTTAGATTCTCATTTGACTGGGATTATGTGAGTTTGAGCATGTTGTGAAGTACTATAGACCTTGTATACATCTTGGGATTCGACAATGATTGTAACTATTGAATTGTATAGACCATTACATTCAAATTCAATAGCCTAATATATTTATTTCACAATTTCAACAAATGATTAGTTCACTAAAAACTAAGAAAACAAATGTGTACTCCCTCCGTTTTTATTTAAGTCCGCATATTAGCATTGGTCAAAGTCAAGTTTTGTAAACTCTCAGAAAGCTTATAACAAAAAATATTAACATATACAATAACAAATAAATACCATTAGATTCATTATTGAATGTACTTTCACATCATACATATTTGTTATGGTAAATGTTTATATTTTTCTATAAACTTGGTCAAACTTTAGGAAGTTTGACTTCGGTCAAGCCTAATATGCAGAGTTTACTACTACTACTTGCTAGTTGCTTAGCCGAATCACTTAACACGCCACACGGGAGTCCAGTGTCAAAAAATTTTGAGGTCGGCGGGAAAATCTCCCGTGACCCTGATTCGAGTAGTGGGAAGTTACCATCATAGCCTTCGGAACAGGCCTATGGATGACGCTTGGTAGGGGGCTGTTTTCGTAACTTCAGGTTCACCCTACCCAGCCAACCCCACCCCAGCACCCAGAGTAGTACACCCGAATACTCACCAATTTCTATCCCCACCACAAAATAGACTTCTCCACGGCACCGCAGCCTTCGTGCTCCTCCCCTTTACATCGGCGCACTCGTCCACCGCAGCGCATCTACCTAATCGACGACCTCGTACGCCGCATTGGAGCCGGTCCACCGTCGTCGTCGTACACGGAGCCTCTTCCCCGGCATCATCTTCCACGGTCTCGTATCTGCTTCCCGGAAGCCGACGCCAAGCGCAGAAGTACCACCGTCGTGGACAATGAACTGACTCCCGTTGCCGACCATGACTCACAGAGGCCGCTGCGACCATCGCTCTCCTCCTCGACTGGTAATGTGTGTATTGAATCACTTAGCAGTACATGTGCAGTTCCAATTTTGTTCATACCTACCCTTCAAATTTCCTGGGTGCTATTGTTCCCGTAAAAGTAATTGGTTATAGCCTCCATTGTCCAACAGAATATCAGCTTGTAATTGTGCGTCGCTCCTGTATCGCGCTGTGCTTGGGTAGGTTTTTCATCTGCAACCAGTAGTGTGGCAAATGATGGAAAGGTTTTTAGAACTAGCAAAATGCCCATGCGTTGCACGCATCAAGATGCATTTGTATGAGTAGTTTATCTTGTTGGAGATGCTCTAACATGGCGGACGAGTGCTTTAATGTTGCCCACAAGATGCGCGAGTATTACTAGTAGTATATTTTTCTTGCCATGTTGAGATTTTAAAACCACGAGTGCGAACATGCAGAGGAGCAATGAAGATCAAACACGGGATATTCAGGACATCTTCAAGGAGCGTGGCAAATTAAAGAGGAGCTGCACCGAACCTGTAAAACGAGCTTTGGTAAATAACACCCTTTCAATTACTTCCATGTAGCCTCGTGTTCTTCTATGTGTATGTGTTGTAGTTTCTGTTTCTCTTAAGCGTGGTGTTCTTTGATGTGTAATAAGAAGAGTCTTAATCGTCCTAATGCTTTCGTTTTTAGCTTGATGTAGGAAGTGGGTGTTCTCACCTTGTAGTCTGTATTTATTTATTTATTCCTTTTGAATTCACTTCTCCGAGTTCTGTTTATCTGGCTTCTACTAAATGGATCTAGGTTGCTCTAAGTATTGATCTAAAAAAGAAGTAACTTCATGTTAGGATGCAGTTCCTGCGAGGAGGGAAGTATGGTCAACCTCGAGATCATGTTTCCAAAATGAGGCTGGATTACACACAAGGTGCCAGTTCCCTAATGATGCTGGATTAGACACAAGGTGCAAATTCCCAGATGATGCTGGATTACACACAAGCCAGGTGGAGTTGTCAGCTGTTCGTGTCCTCGTGGCATTAGTAAAGGCTGAAAGAAAGCGTGCAGCAGCCCTTGAGAATGTAGCTGAGTTCCTGAACAAGCGAAAAGAGCAATCAGATGCTCTCTTCACCCAAGCCAAAGAAGAGATGGAAGAAGCCAGAAATAAGCTAGCAGAGGCAGAGCAGGCTAGGCGTCTCCTGCTATCTAAAACTGTTGTCAATACAAAATTTGCTTCATAATAGCTAGGTTCAAATGTTTATCCAGTCAGCATGCCTTTTGTGATGTCCGTGCATCTACTGATGTTGCACAAAATGTTTTTTTTCGGGTCATGTAATAACAACAATTACTTTCCAAACAATAACAGACGAAACATTGGACATGGTATAGTTCACGCGCAAGCCCGACATTCCAAGTTCAGCTTCCACATCAAACTCATGTTCACAGATATCTGCACATTCATACATAATGTCCACAACCATGATTCACTTCAAAGCCAAAAAAATGTGAGGAGAGTTATAAATAAAGAAAATCCTCTACTAGTTCCTGCTACCAGTGCGAGCACAACAAGTCAAGACCATGCGTAAATTAATTATATTGTAGTCATTTTTTGTGTTCTAAAATGCCCGCCGGCTCACGGAAGGACGTGTTGCCGGCACACGCACGGATTCAATGAAGGCAGGTAGGGCAGTCTTAAGCTGGTTGCACGCAGCGAGGAGGCGTGCTCAGCCAGGCCTGCAGCGAGTGCGGCCCTCTTGGCCGACGCGCCGGTTCAATGCCTGCGCTATGAGAGGTCGCGTCCGTGTCAGAGCAATCACTCCCTCCAGTCCTTTTTTGTTTGGGTATAACAAAATCTCGTTTTCCATTCACATTTTAGTGGTAGGAGTTGTGCGTGTGTGTCTGTGAGAGAGCGAGAGAGGAGATGGTAGTTGGGGTTGTCTGATCGGTAAAAAAATGAATAATGTCAGTCTGGGATGGAGATGAAAAGGAGACCGCAACAAATGTTGTGTCTAGAGGAGAGCTAGAGAGAGTAATTTTAGTTGTATGAGTCATATGTAGAGACATATAGGGTGTGTGAGAGAATCCCATAGAGAGAAAGACAAAGTGAAAGACGAGTGGAGACTGTGTGTTTGGCGGTGAAAAAGAAAGCTTAGGTACCGAGTGATACCAGAGAACAGTAGAGACGTGAGAGATAATGAAAACCGTGTAATTTATAATGATAGGGAGAGTGTGACACTTCTGAAGGGAGACGTCGAGAGACCATGTTTGCGAGGATAGGAGCAACATGAAGTGAGCGTGCGGGTGAGCTGGAGAAAAGAGAGTGATAGCTACGTGAAGGAGCATGCATGCGAGAGAGATGGGCGTGAAAGGAGTGAACAAAAAAGGTATTCAAATATTTGAATTCGAGATGATGATACATGTAATCCATACTCGAACCAAAATTGATCTATCAAACATGCATACTCATATGAATTCACGCACATCTATGTTATTTAATATGTAGATATTACTGATCCATACATTTTAGTAGAACATAATTTGGTTAAAAATTTTCGAATTCAACCTTAAGATTTCGAGATCGTTGTATTTGTAGATCATATTATACATATAAAGGAGCAGAATTGTTTGTTGTGCTTTTGAAAGTATATATATATAAAATGATGTATATAGAATGTAATTCCAATTGAAAATGGATCCCGCCCGAAAAAAATAGAATACAAATGGGATTCGAATTGAGTTGGCACGGTAAACATGCACTCTGCAAAATTTGAACGAAGCGGGATGGAAATCATTGCTGCCTATCCCTGCCACGCAAAGCCTATATGCTGGATTTCTATAGGTTTCGATAGGGGTAGGTTTGTAATTTCACCCAAACGTGACATAACCGCCTCTCACCCGGATTCATACACGGTGGGCGCCAAAACACAGTGTGTCCTCGGCCAAAATCGACTCCCTCCCCGATTCATATTCATACACGGTGGGCGCCAAAAACAAACTCTTGTCGGCAAATATTCGGTGTATGCGAGATTACCGTCCTATCCCCGACCAACTAGTGTTGCTGTGATGTAGTAGAAATTTGAAACGAGGGTTAAGTTTGTAAATTTCCTCGCATTTGAGACAAGCGCGCCCTGAATACATGGTTCCCCCCTTCCTCTCTACCTCCTTTTTCCCCATTCGTACTCCGTGGGCGCCAAAACACCCTCTCCACCCCACCCTCCTCCGTCCACCGCCGTCCGCCACCCCATCCACCGTCGTCCTCGTCCACCATGCCGGAGCTGATACCCCGATGCTGCCGTCCATTACAAGAGATCGACCTCTCTCATCCACGGCTTCGGACCAGGATCCTTGCATCCCGTCCTCTTGCTTCATCCCCGCCACCGTCCACCTTGCCGGCGCCGCTCCTACGACCGTCTCATCCACGCGCCCCGCCGCCACCGTCTACCCTCCTAGATCTGCTTCCACGCCGCCGACATCCATCACTACCGCAGCACCGTCAAATTCTCAGCAGATGCCTACACGGCGCCGCACCAGAGGCGGCACTCTTTCGTATCTGCTCAACTTATTTATCGCAGCAAGAAAATAGATCGCCACTGCTTTACTCTGATTTCTTGTCTTGGTTGCGAAGTTGCCTTTGTCCGGTTTGCACCTTCAGATCCGCCATGGCACGCTCAACACCATACTCGCAATGCTTATGGTTTTCCCCTTTTATATTCCACACTAGTTAAATCACAGTAGACTAAATTTCAAAATTGGGTCATTTGATTTTTCAGAGCTCGCCGGAGTTCGCCGGTGCGATCGAAGGGGCTCGGGTGGTTGTGGGGCCTCGCCGAACGAAGAAAACTCGACGCGGGTGGGGGTGGGGGTGGAGGTGGGGGTGGCGGAGGAACACAGGTGGTGGAGGTCAGTGGTCCGGTCGGCGGCCCGTGCAGTGTTCTGTATGGGAAGAATCAGAGATGAGGAAGAAGAAGGGTTAGGAGACGTAGGATCTTCATCCAACCGCCTGAAATGGTCGAGAGACAGCTAGGAGTTGCATTCTTAATGCGCTCTGGTTCATCATGTGTGGGCACTACGCAACCAACATTTTATTATCCAAAATCTGCTTGCTCTTCTTTACCATGTTCCTCTTCCGTTCTTCTTTAATATGTACTCTCTCCGTTCCTAAATACAAGTCTTTGTATAGATTCCACCATGGACTACATATGGAGCAAAATGAGTGAATCTACACTCTAAAATGTTCCTGGATACATCTGTAGTTGATCCATAGTGGGAATCTCTACCAAGACTTATATTTTGGAACGCAGGGAGTATGATAGTAGTACAGTATGTTCCTTGTACTGAAGATGAGCATGGACATTTGCAGTGTAGAGGTCTATATGGTCGGTTGTGATGGACACTTTGAGCCTCTTTGATTAATAGGATCTTGTAAACATAGGAATAGGATTTGTAGTGGCCTACCCACTTGAATCCTATAAGAATAGCAAGGAAATGCGGGGAGCTGTGTCGCCTTTGAGAGTTACATTGATATTAACAGTACCGCACCTTCACTTGAAGAGAGCTAGTATCCGAAGCCTTTCTAGCCGTACCGGCAATACTAGCACATATATTCCAGCAAGTTCCACTTTGTTGATTTTACTCTGATGCTTAAGGTTTTCCCGTTGTATCTACACTATGATCTGTGTAGCTGCTTTGTGTCGCACTAGCAGTAGTCCACTCTTGAAGCTAAACACTGCAATGACTTACAAAATTGGCACCAAGGCATTGAGTGCCATTCTGGATGCAATGAAACTCATACGCTCCCCACTTATTTATTCTTGTTTAGAATATCATCCTAATGACTATTCTGACCTCGAGGAGTCAAAGGCAGATGTCCTGTCCTGTTCACCCATCAAGGTGCCTGTTCTAATTTGGCAATGTTTTATTGATTGCGGGTATCTTGCATATATTGTCTTGCATTTCTTCTACTTTGCTGCACCGCCATCTGCTTAGTTTACTCATCATATATGTCGAGATGCCATGCCCATCCATTATCAATACATATTCCATCTGTCATCATACCATGTTTTCCCACTCAAATGATGTTCTTGTGCATCAGACATCAAAATGGAAGAGGGTGATTGCCGAACCTGAAGGAGCACCAGCAAAGTCCTTGAAAAACATGGTGGTGCCAGAGAAATCAGACAGCACCCCACTTATATTGGCTGTACAACCAGTGACACAAAACGTAGGACCGACTCCAGCAGACTGTACCCATACTTCACTGGCCACACCACTAGCCCCACCACACCGGACCTGCACTCCACCAAAAGGTATACCGATTTCATTTGCCATAGCACCAGCTGTACCACAGAAAAATCCCACTCCAGCAAAAAGTACAGCAAGTCCACCGACCGAAGACCTATCCCAACTGTAGAGACGGCCAATTCTTGCAGATTGGAACCCCATTCCATTTATTCCCAGTTTAAAATACAATGCTTTCAATGTTGTTAGGGACTACGTGCATATTCCCATCATGGGAAGATTATTGTGAAGACAAACACCATTTTCACATCTTCCTGTCCAACTTACGTGTAAGTGCTATTATTCATGGCTATTATTTTCCTGTTTTCTGCTGATTGAACACATCAATGATTTACATTACATTGTTGTAATTAGGCAAGGGTCAATCTGGATAGTCATGACGAGCAAAGCTTGCTTGTGCTTTTCAAGGAAGCATTGCAGCAGTATGGGTGTTACCTAAGGAAATCACACTTTGATGGCAAGTCTATAAACGAATTCTTGGTGAAGTCTCCTGTGCTAAATTTAGAAGACATTGAATGGAAAAACCTTGTTATGCACTGGTCTCATTCCCAGGATGAGGTACTATCTATGAAATCACATGACAATTTGAACTTCTACTTGTCCGCATGTGCCTTACGGATCTTTTTTGCAGGAAATCTGCTCAAAGAAGAATTCCGGTTTGACAAGAACGACAGGATATCTCAAATATGCTGCCCGCTGCTTTGCTCTTGTTAGTACCTGTTGTCCTGTATCACTGTACTTGCATACATACCTAGTTCATTATGTGATAGCAGTATGCATGATAGCTTGCTTATCAATTGTTCGCTCCAAATTATCTGATCTGTATGAATGGTTACGTTAGTGTAGAATATATCCAATGCCAATGTTTTTTAGCTCTGCATTGTTCTTGTAAGTACATGCTGTCCTTTTTCAGTGTACTTATAATGACATGTAGTTGTTCATGTACCATCACTCTGCAGCTTATTTTCCTTTGCCCTCCATTTTCTACACATCATATCTATATTTACTCTTACCATAAGGTTGGTACTGAAGAAGTTTAGCTGTGCATTGCTCTTGGCTGTACCTTTTGCCTGTATCGCTGCACTTACATTTATAGCTACTTGGTTATGTAGCATCACTCTTCATCTTATCCTAAATATTCTCCATTTTTTCATATATTATCACATCTATATTTACTCTTAACAAAATGTAGAATAAAGGCAATGCTTTTGAAGAAGATTATGTGGTAAACTTCTTGAATTGTCCCCCCATCAGCATGGACAAGGCCTTTATAGAGCCTGTCTTCACCAATAATGTAAGTTTGTCCATCTCAAGCCTTCAAACTTTGTTGTATATATTTGGTTAGGCATGACTGCAACAGCTGTTTATTTTTGGTGTTTGCATCAAATTGCTTGTTTAAAGTTTATTATATGTAGTTCATAAACAAAAGTTCATCCTTTCTCAATTTAAGTTTTCAGTTGTACAACCAAGTTCCTTCTTCATACCATGTAAATTAAACTATACAGAGCAAGTGATCTTCTTTTGCGCTGCATGTATGCTTCTGTTCTTCATCTGTAATCCAGTGGTGTGGTGAACCTACCCACTACAGCACAATGTCGTATTCTGCAATGTCTTAACTATGAAAAATGTCATATCATTCTACTATTATTTAAACCGTCTCTTTATTTGCCAATCTGAAATGGTATAAATTGACAGCATACTAACCATTGATACTTATGAGTTCTTGATCTGTAATCAAGTGGTGTCGTGAAGCTGCCAACTCCTTCACAATGTCATTTCCTGCCATGTCTTGACCTGAACAATACCATATTGTGTTAATGCAAATTTAAACTCTGTCACTTTATTCGTCAGTAAGAAATGTGATGAATTGTCAGCACTGATACTTTTATGTGCAAAACCTGTCATCTGTCTGCTTGTTTATCTTTGAGAGTGAGGAAGATATAAGTGTTGAACAAGCGCAGTCTCATCATCTTGCTCAGCTGCTTGCGCTGCAGCTCCCCAGCAGGGCTAACCTTTCTTGAACTCTATTGAAGTGATGTCGGTTTTGTATATTATTTTTTCGGCGTGTTTATTTGCACTGGTGGCGATCTTCGATGCCCAGTGTATGTAATCTGCTATCTGCTTGTGCTTTATTATCCTAGTGGCGAACTTTGATGCCCAGTGGATGTAATATTCCATAATTTCTTTATTGTATAGTATAAGTTTTTTCTTATTCACGATGGTGCAGTTATTTTACTGTATATATATCTTGTCTTTGCAGTAAACCGGCCAAACCGTAAAATTACGGTACATAATCGGGCCGTCATGCAATCACGATGTAGGTTGGGCCTGAAACGTGCCGACCAGCTCACGGGCCGGTAGCAGCCCGAAATGAACCTCGGCCCATGATTGTGCGAATCAAATCACAGGCTTTTAACAGGCCGAAAAATTGTCTCAGTCCTTGTTTGTCCCAATCAGATATCGGCTGCGAGCAGGCCGGATGCAAACCGGGTCGTAGTTAGGCCCAACTATATGACGGGCTTTTAATAGGCTGAAATTAATATAGGGCCGAAATGTCAAACTGGCCCTTAACAGGCTAAAACTAATATCAGGCCGAATTACTAAGTGGGCCTTTAGCAAGTGGGCCCAAAAGCATAGTGTCCAGTTGACGGGCCGAATCTGATATGGGCCATAATTAGGCCCAAAACCTCTTAAAGGGCCGGACCTGATCTGGGCCGTAATTTGGCCCAGAACGTGGTAGGCTTTTAACGGACCGGATCTCATATGGGCCACTATTAGGCCCGGAGCATGGCAGGCCATTAATAGATCGTATCAAATATGGGCCGGCATTTGGCCCAAAACATGGCAGCCAGTTAATGGGCCGGCCTACTAGGGTCCTCAAAATCTTGTGGGCCTACAGCTGGGCCGACCCATTAATGTCGGCGAAATCTTGTGGGCCTTTAGCTGGGCCGGCCCATTATGATCCGCAAGAATTTTGTGGGCCTTTACCTGGGCCGGCCTATTATGGCCACAGTTCAAGATATCTTCCGATATTCCGATAAATCGGCCAATTTATCGCTTACCGTTGTCTGACCAATAAGATAAATCGGCCGATAAATTAGCCGATATGGCGATAAATCGGCTGATATGCTGATAAACTGGCTGATTTACCCCTTATCTTGGGTTGACTGATAAGTTTCCGATAAGCGATATCCCCAACATTGATTATGGCACACAAAAATCTTGTGGGCCTGTACCTGGGCCGGCCCATTATGGCCCACGAAATCTTGTGGGCCTTTAGCTGGGCTAGCCCATTATGGTCCGCAAAATCTCATGGGCCTTTAGCTGGGCCGGCCCATTATGGTCCGCAAAATCTTGTGGGCCTTTAGTTGGGCCGGCCCATTTAAACTTGTTGGGCCGTGCCACATGTCGACGTATCATAGGCGTCTTCTGTCCAGTGAGTGGATGGCATCTGTCCTGACGATGAGCCGACACGTGTTTCCTCTAGCCAATGATGATTTTACATGTGGAAAATCCCCATTGGTCGGGGTTGTTAACGGGTTATCGGATCCAAAACCCGACCCGATAGCTTAACGGCATTCCGTTATGATGGATGCCACGTGTCGGTCACCCTTGACGAAAGCACTTCTGTGACGCGCGATTTATCGTCATGGAAGTGGACACTTCCGTGATGATAATTTTGGTAATGTCATGGAACACTTCTACGACAGCACATGTATGACTATCTTGATTCTGTCATAAATTTGTCATGGATGTACATGCATGACAAAAAAAGCGACCTACTGTGACAAACATGTATCATCATGGAAGTGTATTTTTTTTGTAGTGTTGATTGGGTCAACAAGGCTAGCCGGGCCCATGGGGCCACGGGGCAGTGACCTAGCGAGGTGGACCTGGACGTCCACGTCGGTGCCGGCGTTTGGAGAGTTTCGGTGAGTGTTCCCACGGCGGAGGGGCACCGTACCTCGCCGGAATCGCCATTCCGGCGACCATTTCGCGCGGGGTCGTTGCTATGGGACGTGCGCAGTGTCGCGCATCCATCTACGGCCTCGGTTTGGGCGGTGGGCTGCCGGCGGCAGCAGGAGGCAGCGGCGAGCGGCTGCGGTGGCGCAAGGCCGCGAGAGAAGCGCACAGGTGGGTGCGGTCGACAGGGGGCAGCAGCGTATGCGGCAGTTCATGGCCAGGGGCAACAGCACGTGTCGGTCCGCAGCGGCTGGCGACGCTGGGGTTGCCGGAACCCACGACGACGACGACGTGCAGACACGGCCGGAACCGAGCAGGGGCGAGCGCAGGCCTCTGCGAGCGAGAGAGGGCGGCGCGGGCGCTCAGCTGGGCGAGCCGGCACGTGCAAGACGCGGCGGCCTGGGGGGAAGTGAGGCGGAGGTGGTGTGGAGCAGAGCGGCTGCTGGCGGCAGCAGGCGGCGGCGGCGCCCCGCGGGGCTGCGGCGGGGCAAGCTGCAGGCGGCGGAGGGAGGGCAGCCAGAACACATGGGCGCTACGAGCTGTACCGGCGGCGGGCGGCACGAACGGGCGCAAAGCAACGACGGAGAGCGCGTGCCCTGACGGCAGCGAGGCACGGCAGGACGGATGCGACGCGGGCAGGCGAGGTGGGCGCGGGCCGGCGTGTTGGCGAGGTGTAGGTGGGCAAGCGCATGCGTGCAAGGGCCAATGGCGGCGAGGCCACAAGTGGGCGAAGGCAGCGGTGCAGCGGGTGGCCCTGGGCGTGTGTTGGGGCGGTGCTCGCGGGGCTGCGTACGCGTGCGAGCAGCAGTACGGGGTGCACACGGTGCACGAGACCGCGGCCAGCATCGGCCATGGCGGCGACTGAGACGCGGCGACGGCGTGATGGAAGAGCAGCTAGCTAGGGGGAGAGCGCGGGTAGCCAGAGGGAAGGGAAGGAGGTGGATGCTCACGGTGAGGCACACTGTGGCCAGCGGTAGCTTAGAAGTGTAGGGGCGATCGGCTCGATGATGAACGATGACGACCGAAGAAGATGATGCTGCCATGCTCGACGTAGGTGCTCCCCGCTTGAACGGGGTGCTTTAGGTGATGACGGGGACGACGGCGGGGCCGTCGGACACGTCCTCAGGCAGCGAAGGCGACGGTGGGCGCGAGGACATAGCGATACGTGGCGGCGGTGGCGCGGTTGCTGTGGATCTGGGCGCGCGAGAGAAAGAGAGAGAGAGCAACGAGGGAGAGAGGGGGCGAGCGAGTGGTGAGTGGCAGTAGGTGAGGGTGGGGGAAAGTCGAGGCGTCCCGGGGCCTTATCCCCATCGCCGGAGCGTCGCCGGCGAGGCGGCTCGATCGGAGCCTCGCCCCTGTAGCGACGCGCCTGTGGAACAGGATGGCCGACCGAGTGAGGGGTGGGCTAATGGGCTGGCGCGGCTGGGCTGAGGCCCAGGGGACAGGGGGCTCTCTCCTTCTTTTTCTTTTTCTCCAAAAAACTTTTTATGTTTTTTTAAATAAGCAGAGATGGGTAAGTAAATATTGGGCATGCTATTTACTTATAAAAAAATACGGGAAGTGCCCCTTTTATTCCGTGATGATCTTAGACAAATGCCACAATTATTTTGGAGACCAGAAGAATTCATTTGGTAATTTCCATAAACAGGATAGCATTTAAAAATGCTGAATTGGTGCTGTTTTAATTACTAAAGCTCATCTTTGCACAAAAGTGATGTTGTGTTCCTTAGCAAATAATTGTTATAGAATTTTTGACAAATGATGAACGTTTTTCCAGCAACTTTTGGGCAACTTCAAACTTCACTTGAATTAGAATTGACTGGAATTTCCAAATGGGGTATTGATCAAAGGTGATTAAGAACTGTTTGGAAATGATTTGTTTAATCACAGAGGGTTACTGTAGCATGATACTGGGGGTGTTGCAATTGACAACCCCTTTATCGCGTTGGTTGCGAGGTTCTTATTTGTTTGTGCAGGTATAAGGGACATTCGTGCAGTCTCCTACCGGATTTATACCTTGGCTCGAGGGAAATACTTACGCTACTTTGCTGCATCACCCTTTCCTCTTCAAGGGAAAACCAACGCAGTGCTCAAGAGGTAGCAAGAAGGATTTCTGGCGCCGTTGCTGGGGAGATCTGCGCACAAGTTAAGACATACCAAGTACCTATCACAAACTCTTATCCCTCGCATTACATTATTTGCCATTTGCCTCTCGTTTTTGTCTCCCCACTTCACCCTTGCCATTTTATTCGCCCTCTTTTTTTCCGTTCGCCTCTTTTTTCGCTCGCTTCTTGTGTGCTTGTGTGTTGGATTGTTTGTCACGATGGCTCAAGATAATAATAAATTGTTTGATTTTTCCAATACCAACAATAATGATTTTATTAGCACTCCGATTGCTCCTCTTACCAATGCTGAATCTTGTGAAATTAATATTGCTTTGCTGAATCTTGTCAAAAAAGATCCGTTTTCTGGCCTTCCTAGTGAAGATGCCGCTACCCATCTAAACAGCTTTGTTGATTTGTGTGATATGCAAAAGAAGAAAGATGTGGATAATGATATTGTTAAGTTGAAGCTATTCCCATTTTCTCTTAGAGATCATGCTAAAACTTGGTTTTCATCTTTGCCTAAAAATAGTATTGATTCTTGGAACAAGTGCAAAGATGCTTTTATCTATAAGTATTTTCCTCCCGCTAAGATCATCTCTCTTAGAAACGATATTATGAATTTTAAGCAACTTGATCATGAGCATGTTGCACAAGAATGGGAGAGGATGAAATTAATGATACGTAATTGCCCTACACATGGTTTGAATTTGTGGATGATCATACAGAATTTTTATGCTATATTGAATTTTGCTTCTAGAATTCTTTTAGATTTGGCCGCAGGAGGCACTTTTATGGTAATCACTTTAGGATAAGCTACTAAACTGCTAGATAATATTATGGTTAATTATTCTCAATGGCACACAGAAAGATCTACTAGTAAAAAAGTTTATGCTATAGAAGAAATCAATGTTTTGATTGGAAAGATGGATGAACTTATGAAATTGTTTGCTAATAAGAGTGTTTCTTCTGATCCTAATGATATGACTTTGTCTACCTTGATTGAGAATAATAATGAATCTATGGATGTGAATTTTGTTGGCAGGAACAATTTTGGTAATAACGCGTATAGAGGAAACTTTAATCCTAGGCCGTATCCTAGTAATTCCTCTAATAATTATGGTAATTACTACAACAATTCCTATGGAAATAATAATAATATGCCCTATCATTTTGAATCTAGTACTAAAGAATTTATTTGTTCGCAAAAGAGTTTCAATGCTTTGATTGAAGAAAAAATGTCTTAAGATTGATGAGTTGGCTAGGAACATGGATAGAATTTCTCTTGATGTTGATTCTTTGAAACTTAGATGTATTCCACCTAAGCATGATATCAACGAGTCTCTCAAAGCCATGAGAATTTCCATTGATGAGTGCAAAGAAAGAATCGCTAGGATGCGTGCAAAAAATGATTGCTTTATAAAAGCGTGTTCTTCTAGTTTTGATGATAAGGATGAAGATCTAAAAGTAATTGATGTGTCTCCTATTAAATCTTTTTTTTTCAATATGAATCTTGATAATGATGGGACTGGAGATGATTCAACTTTAGTTAAAAGGCGTCCCAATGATTCGGGGGTTTTAGATCTTGATGCAAAAATTGGTAAAAGTGGGATTGAAGAGGTCAAAACTTTACATAGCAATGAACCCACTATTTTGGATTTCAAGGAATTTAATTATGATAATTGCTCTTTGATATATTGTATTTCCTTGTTTCAATCCGTGCTAAATTCTCCGCATGCTTATAGTTAAAATAAATCTTTTACCAAACATATCGTTGATGCTTTAATGCAATCTTATGAAGAAAAGCTTGAATTAGAAGTTTCTATTCCTAGAAAACTTCATGATGAGTGGGAACCTACTATTAAAATTAAAATTAAAGATCATGAATGCTATGCTTTATGTGAGTTGGGTGCTAGTGTTTCCACGATTCCCAAAACTTTGTGTGATGTGTTAGGTTTCCGTGAATTTGATGATTGTTCTTTAAATTTGTATCTTGTGTATTCCACTATTAAGAAACCTATGGGAAGGATTAATGATTTTCTTATGGTTGCAAATAGGAATTATGTGCCCGTAGATTTCATTGTTCTTGATATAGATTGCAATCCTACATGTCCTATTATTCTTGGTAGACCTTTCCTAAGAACGATTGGTGCAATTATTGATATGAAAGAAGGAAATATTAGATTCCAATTTCCATTAAGGTAAGGCATGGAACACTTTCCTACGAATAAAATTGAATTACCTTATGAATCTATTATGAGGGCCACTTATGGATTGCATAACAAAGATGATAATACCTAGATCTATTCTTGTTTTAATGCCTAGCTAGGGGCGTTAAACGATAGCGCTTGTTGGGAGGCAACCCAATTTTATTTTTGTTTCTTGCTTTTTGGTTCTGTTTAGTAATAAATAATTCATCTGTCCTCTGTTTAGATGTGGTTTTATGCTTTTAGTTAGTGTTCGTGCCAAGTAGAACCTTTGGGAAGACTTGGGGAAAGTCTTTGCGATCTTGCTGTAAAAAACAGAAACTTTAGCGCTCACGAGATTTGCTGCCTTTTTTACTGGAGAGTGAGATTAGATTGATTCTTTTTGCAGATGATTAATAGATAAATTCCTCACGTCCCAAAATTTATTTCAGAATTTTTGGGAATACAGAAGTATTCGAAACCTACAGAGTACTACAGATTGTTCTGTTTTTGACAGATTCTGTTTTTCGTGTGTTGTTTGCTTATTTTGATGCATTTATGGCTAGTATCGGAGGGTATGAATCATACAGAAGTTGGAATAAAGTAGGCTTAACACCAATATAAATAAAGAATGAGTTAATTACAGTACCTTAAGTGGTGATTTGTTTTCTTATACTAACGGAGCTCATGATATTTTCTATTGAGTTTTGTGTCATGAAGTTTTCAAGTTTTGGGTAAAGATTTGATGGATTATGGAATAAGGAGTGGAAAGAGCCTAAGCTTGGGGATGCCCCAAAAGGCATCCCCTCTTTCGTCTTCTTTCATCGGTCACTTTACTTGAGGCTATATTTTTATTCACCACATGATATGTGTTTTGCTTGGAGTGTCTTGTATGATTTGAGTCTTTGCTTTTTAGTTTACCACAATAATCCTTGCTGTACAAACCTTTTGGGAGAGACACACATGAATTGTAATTTATTAGAATACTCTATGTGCTTCACTTATATCTTTTGAGCTAGATAATTTTGCTCTACTGCTTCACTTATACCTTTTAGAGCACGGTGGTCGTTTTATTTTATAGAAATGATTGATCTCTCATGCTTTGCTTATATTACTTTGGGAGTCTTTTAGAACAGCATGGTAATTTGCTTTGGTGAAAAAATTAGTCCTAATATGATAGGCATCCAAGATGGGTATAATAAAAACTATCATAAAAAGTGCATTGGAAACTATGAGAAGTTTGATACTTGATGATTGTTTTGAGATATGAAGATGGTGATATTAGAGTCATGCTAGTTGAGTAGTTGTGAATTTGAGAAATACTTGTGTTAAAGTTTGTGATTCCCGTAGCATGCACGTATGGTGAACCGTTATGTGATGAAGTTGGAGCATGATTTATTTATTGATTGTCTTCCTTATGAGTGGCGGTCAGGAATAAGCGATGGCCTTTTCCTACCAATCTATCCCCCTAGGAGCATGCACGTAGTACTTTGTTTCGATAACTAATAAATTTTTGCAATAAGTATGTGAGTTCTTTATGACTAATGTTGAGTCCATGGATTATATGCACTCTCACCCTTCCACCATTGCTAGCCTCTCTAGAACCGCGCAAATTTCGCCGGTACCATAAATCCACCATATACCTTCCTCAAAACAGCCACCATACCTACCTATTATGGCATTTCCATAGCCATTCCGAGATATATTGCCATGCAACTTTCCACCGTTCTGTTTATTATGACACGCTTCATCATTGTCATATTGCTTTGCATGATCATGTAGTTGACATCGTATTTGTGGCAAAGCCACCTTTATAATTCTTTCATACATGTCACTCATGAGTCATTGCACATCCCGGTACACCGCCGGAGGCATTCACATAGAGTCATATTTTGTTCTAAGAATTGAGTTGTAAGTAAATAAAGTGTGATGATCATCATTACTAGAGCATTGTCCCATGTGAGGAAAGGATGATGGAGACTATGATTCCCCCAGAATTCGGGATGAGACTCCAGACGAAAAAAGAGAGGAAAGGCCCAAACAAAAAAATGAGAGAAAAAGAGAGAAGGGACAATGTTACTAGCCTTTTTACCACACTTGTGCTTCAAAGTAGCACCATGATCTTCATGATAGAAAGTCTCCTATATTGTCACTTTCATATACTAGTGGGAATTTTACATTATAGAACTTGGCTTGTATATTCTAATGATGGGCTTCCTCAAAATGCCCTAGGTCTTCGTGGGCAAGCAAGTTGGATGCACACCCACTTATTTTCTTTAGTTGAGCTTTCATACACTTATAGCTCTAGTGCATCCGTTGCATGGCAATCCCTACTCACTCACATTGATATCTATTGATGGGCATCTCCATAGCCCGTTGATACGCCTAGTTGATGTGAGACTATCTTCTCCTTTTTTGTCTTCTCCACAACCACATTCTATTCCACCTATAGTGCTATGTCCATGGCTCAAGCTCATGTATTGCGTGAAGATTGAGAAAGTTTGAGAACATCAAAAGTATGAAACAATTGCTTGGCTTGTCATCGGGGTTGTGCATGATTTAATTATATTGTGTCGTGAAGATAGAGCATAGCTAGACTATATGATTTTGTAGGGATAACTTTCTTTGGCCATGTTATTTTGAGAAGACATAATTGCTTAGTTAGTATGCTTGAAGTATTATTATTTTTATGTCAATATTAAACTTTTGTCTTGAATTTTTCGGATCTGAACATTCATGCCACAATAAAGAAAAATTACATTGAGAATTATGCTAGGTAGCATTCCACATCAAAAAATCTGTTTTTATCATTTACCTACTCGAGGACGAGCAGGAATTAAGCTTGGGATGCTTGATATGTCTCCAACGTATCTATAATTTTTTATTGTTCCATGCTATTATATTATCTGTTGTGGATGTTAATGGGCTTATTTATACACTTTTATATTATTTTTGGGACTAACCTACTAACCCAAGGCCCAGTGCAAATTGTTGTTTTTTTGCCTATTTCAGTGTTTCGCTGAAAAGGAATATCAAACGGAATCCAAACGGAATGAAACCTTCAGGAGAGTTATTTTTGGAACATACAAGATCCAGGGGACTTGGAGTAGATGTCAAGAAATCAACGAGGAGGCCACGAGGTAGGGAGGCGCGCCCCCACCCTCATGGGCCCCTCGTAGCTCCACCGACCTACTTCTTCCTCCTATATATGTCCATATACCCCGAAAACATCCAGGAGCACCACGAAACCCTATTTCCATCACCGCATCCTTCTGTACCCAAGAGATCCCATCTTGGGGCCTTTTCTGGAGCTCCACCGGAGGGGGAATCGATCACGGAGGGCTTCTACATCAACACCATAGTCTGTCCGATGATGTGTGAGTAATTTACCATAGACCTTCGGGTCATTAGTTATTAGCTAGATGGCTTCATCTCTTTCTTTGGATCTCAATACAATGTTCTCCTCGGTCTTCTTGGATATCTATTTGATGTAACTCTTTTTGCGGTGTGTTTGTCGAGATCCGATGAATTGCGGGTTTATGATCAAGTTTATCTATGAACAATATTTGATTCTTCTCTGAAATCTTTTATGTATGATTGGTTATCTATGCAAGTCTCTTCGAATTATCAGTTTGGTTTGTCCTACTAGATTGATCTTTCTTGCAATGGGAGAAGTGCTTAGCTTTGGGTTCAATCTTGCGGTATCCTTTCCCAGTGACAGCAGGGGCAGCAAGGCACGTATTGTATTGTTGCCATCAAGGATAAAAAGATGGGGTTTATATCATATTACTTGAGTTATCCCTCTATATCATGTCATCTTGCCTAATGTGTTACTCTGTTCTTATGAACTTAATACTCTAGATGCATGCTGGATAGCGGTCGATGTGTGGAGTAATAGTAGTAGATGCAGAATCGTTTCGGTCTACTTGTCGCGGACGTGATGCCTATATACATGATCATGCCTAGATATTCTCATAATTATGCACATTTCTATCAATTGCTCGACAATAATTTGTTCACCCACCGTAATACTTATGATATATTGAGAGAAGCCACTAGTGAAACCTATGGCCCCCGGATCTATCTTTTATCATATAAGTTTCCAATCTATTTTATTTTGCAATCTTTACTTTCAATCTATATCATAAAAATACAAAAATATTTATCTTATTATTATTATCTCTATGAGATCTCACTCTCACAAATGACCGTGAAGGGATTGACAACCCCTTTATTGTGTTGGTTGCGAGGTTCTTATTTGTTTGTGTAGGTACGAGGGACTTGCGTGTAGTCTCCTACTAGATTGATACCTTGGTTCTCAAAAACTGAGGGAAATACTTACGCTACATTGCTGCATCACCCTTTCCTCTTCAAGGGAAAACCAACGCAGTGCTCAAGAGGTAGCAGTAAGCAAACCGACTCCAAAACAGTTCTAATGGCAATATTTCTCCATTTTGGAATAAATAAGAAAAATAGGAAAATAAGAAGTAGTCCGGAAAGGACACAAGGCATCCACGAGGGTGGAGGGCGCACCCTACCCCCTAGGCGCGCTCCCCGCCTCGTGGGCACCTCGTGTGCCCTCCGGACTCCGTTTCCTCGCACGATACTTCTTTTGGTCGGTAAAAAATCATTATATAATCTCCCGAAGGTTTTGATCACCGTACCACGCAAATATCTCCTACTTTTGTTTCGAGCTATTTTCCTGACAGATCTATATCACCATGACGTCTTCAAGCGCCCCCAAGGACATGTTTTTAGAGAAGGTTATCAACCCCTACCTCGCAGAGGTGCTGCAACACCCTCAAACCATTGAGATGCGTGAGGGGGTGCTGCACATCCGCGATGTTGAGGGACCAAGGAGGACCGGAAGCTTGGAGGCAAGACTCGAAGCAATGGAGGAACAAGTTTTCAAGTGCGAGGGGATGGTGGAACGCGGACTTGATGCCAACCACGTGATGATCGCGGAGTTCACCAACAACCACAAGCTGGATGCCAAGAACATTGGGGAGACCATCTTCAAGCTTCACGAGAAAATCGAGTGCCTCCAAGCCTAGATCTATGACCTGCAAAACCAAAATTGTGAATATGAATATAGATTCAAGAGGATGAGTTTGGGTACAGATTTGAGGATCCCGGAGACTAGATCATCCTTCTATGATGGTGAGCCTATGCCTTGGAAGATGGATGACAAGCCTACATCATCAACAACTCCAACATCACCACCACCAAAGGAGAACCGAGTATCGGGTATGGGCACTCCCCTTGGAAACTGCCAAGCTTGGGGGAGTGCCCCGGTATCGTATAACCATCACACTTCTGTCTTTACCGTTTTTCTTAGTTCAATCCTTTTGGTTATATCTTGATCTAGTAGAATAAAGTTTAGTATGATCTAGCTTTGAGTTTTGTGTTGATCCTTATCTATGTAATCGAGTCCGTGAGCTATATATAATAAAGAATTAGTCTTGAGTCAAGGGCTTGGTTATCTTGCTATGATCTTGAGAGAATAAAAGAAAGAAAGAAAAAGAAAGAATAATAAGAAATAAAGAGATCATATTGATCTTATGGAGAGTAATGACTTCACATATAAAGAGTATGATGAATAAAAGTTGTTGAGAGTTGACAAGCATAGTTTTGGTCATTCTTGCAATTAATAGGAAGTAATAAAGAAAGAGAGGTTTTCACATATAAATATACTATCTTGGACATCTTTTATGATTATGAGCACTCACTAAAATATGACATGCTAAAAAGTTGATGTTGGACAAGGAAGACAACGTGATGGGTTATGTTTTCTTACATCCGAAATAAATTATATTGTCATGGACCATCTAACATGTTGAGCTTGCGTTTCCCCCTCATGCTAGCCAAATTCTTTGCACCAAGTAGAGATATTACTTGTGCTTCCAAATATCCTTAAACCCAGTTTTACCATGAGAGTCCACCATATTTACCTATGGATTGAGTAAGATCCTTCAAGTAAGTTGTCATTGTTGCAAGCAATAAAAATTGCTCTCTAAATATGTATGATCTATTAGTGTGGAGAAAATAATCTGTATACGAGCTTGTGATATGAAAGAAATAAAAGTGACAGACTGCATAATAAAGGTCCCTATCACAAGTGGCAATATAAAGTGATGTTCTTTTGCATTAAGATTTTGTGCATCCAACCATAAAAGCACATGACAACCTCCGATTCCCTCTGCGATGGGCCTATCTTTTAGTTTTGTCTTATACCTTATACAAGAGGCATGGTGATCTTCAGCTCTCCTTTTTTTTACACTTTATCCTTTGGCAAGCGCTATGTGTTGGAAAGATCCTGATATATATCTAATTGGATGTGGGTTTTCATAAAGCATTATTGTTGACGTTACCCTTGAGGTAAAAGGTTGGGAGGCAAAACTATAAGCCCCTATCTTTCTCTGTGTCCGATTAAAGCTTCATACCTATAAGTATTGCGTGAGTGTTAGCAGTTGTGAAAGACTAAATGATAGTTGAGTATGTGGACTTGCTAAAAAGCTCTTATATTGACTCTTTCCGATGTTATGATAAATTGCAATTGCTTCAATAACTGAGATTATAGTTTGCTAGTTCTCTATGAAGTTTCTGATTCATACTTGACATTGTGAATAGATTGTTACTTTAGCATAAGAAATCATATGACTATATATATAGCTTTTCTAAGAATGATCATGATGCCCTCGTGTCCGTATTTTATTTTATCGACACCTCTATCTCTAAGCATGTGGACATATTTTTCGATATCGGCTTCCGCTTGAGGACAAGCGAGGTCTAAGCTTGGGGGAGTTGATACGTCCATTTTGCATCATGCTTTCATATTGATATTTATTGCATTATGGGCTGTTATTACACATTATGTCACAATACTTATGCCTTTTCTCTCTTATTTTACGTGGTTTACATGAAGAGGGAGAATGCCGGCAGCTGGAATTCTGGGCTGGAAAAGGAGCAAATATAGAGACCTATTCTGCACAACCCCAAAAGTCCTGAAACTCCACGAGAGTCAGTTTTTGAATATATAAAAAATATTGGGCGAAGAAAGCACCAGAGGGGGGCCACCCACCGTCCACGAGGGTGGGGGAGCGCTCTACCCCCCTGGGAATGCCCCCCTGCCTCGTGGGACACCTGGCAGGCCTCCGATGCCCATCTTCTAGTATAAGGTGTCTTTTTACCTGGAAAAAAGAAGGAGGAAGCTTTTGGGATGAAGCGCCACCGTCTCGAGGCGGAACCTTGGCGGAACCAATCTAGGGCTCCGGCGGAGCTGTTCTGCCGGGGAAACATCCCTCCGGGAGGGGGAAATCATCACCATTGTCATCACCACTGATCCTCTCATCAGGAGGGGGTCAATCTCCATCAACATCTTCACCAGCACCATCTCCTCTCAAACCCTATTTCATCTCTTGTATAGGATCTTTGTCTTAGAAACCTCAGATTTGTACCTGTGGGTTGCTAGTAGTGTTGATTACTCCTTGTAGTTGATGCTAGTTGGTTTATTCGGTGGAAGATTATATGTTCAGATCCTTTATGCATATTAATACCCCTCTGATTATGAATATGAATATGATTTGTGAGTAGTTACGTTTGTTCCTGGGGACATGGGAGAAGTCTTGCTATAAGTAGTCATGTGAATTTGGTATTCGTTCGATATTTTGATGAGATGTATGTTGTCTTTCCTCCAATGGCGTTATGTGAACGTCGACTACATGACACTTCACCATTGTTTGGGCCTAGGGGAAGGCATTGGGAAGTAATAAGTAGATGATGGGTTGCTAGAGTGACAGAAGCTTAAACCCTAGTTTATGCGTTTCTTCGTAAGGGGCTGATTTGGATCCATATGTTTCATGCTATGGTTAGGTTTACCTTTTTTCTTCTTTCGTAGTTGCGGATGCTTGCGAAGGGGGTTAATCATAAGTGGGATTCTTGTCCAAGGAAGGGCAGTACCCAAGCACCGGTCCACCCACATAACAAATTATCAAAGTAATGAACGCGAATCATATGAGCATGATGAAAACTAGCTTACGATAATTCCCATGTGTCCTCGGGAGCGCTTTCCATTATATAAGAGTTTGTCCAGGCTTGTCCTTTGTTAGAAAAAGGATTGGGCCACCTGGTTGCATCTTGTTTACTTTTTTTACTTGTTACCCGTTACAAATTACCTTATCACAAATCTATCTATTACCGATAATTTCAATGCTTGCAGAGAATACCTTAATGAAAACTGCTTGTCATTTCCTTCTGCTCCGCGTTGGGTTCGACACCCTTACTGATTGAAAGGACTACAATAGATCCCCTATTCTTGTGGGTCATCATTCCTATGACTATGAGATTATGAAACTCCCGTATACCGGAGGAACACTTTGTGTGCTATCAAACGTCACAATGTAACTGGGTGATTATAAAGATGCTCTACAGGTGTCTCCGATGGTGTTTGTTGAGTTGGCATAGATCAAGACTAGGATTTGTCACTCCATGTATCTGAGAGGTATATCTGGTCCCTCTTAGTAATGCACATCACTATAAGCCTTGCAAGCAATGTCACTAATGAGTTAGTTATGGGACGATGCATTACAGAATGAGTAAAGAGACTTGCCCGTAACGAGATTGAACTAGGTATGAGGATACCACGATTGAATCTCAGGCAAGTAACATACCGATGACAAAGGGAATGATGTATCACTGGTATAGCGACGTGCTAAACAAACGGTTTTTAACCGCTTTCCGCGACGACATTTGGAACCTTTGGTATGAGGAACCGTCGCCAAGTGAGTGTGTGCGATAGGGTGTCCTTCTTACATGACCCAGAAATCGTCGGGGATAGGCCCTCCTGGGACCCAGGATGGGGCCGTGTGCGATCGCGCAAGGCATCGAAACCCAATCATTTCCGTAGGTATGTACATCCCACACGGTAATCTGAGAAAATCATTTCCGTAGGTATGTACATCCCACATGGTGAATCCAAAACTTTTCCATAGGTATGTATAAGGAATTCATTTCTGTTCTTATTTACATCCCACACAGTTAATCCGGGGAAAACATTTCCATTCGTATGTATATCACACACAATTCTTTGTGTGGAAACGTTTGTGCATGGTGGCCTAACGCAAACAGTTCGCGACGGAAGCCGTGTGTGATTGTTAGTTGATCGAACATGCCTACTTTCTAGAAACCGTGCGGGTTGTTTGATTTCATCGTGCATGGTGCTGTCTGAGTAACCGTCTGCAATAGAAAACCCCAATAAGCAAGTTAATTAGCCTATTATTGAAATCCATGTAATAATCAAACTGATATTTCTTATAAAACACGCGAGATATTTCATATATGTATAAAATCCACCAGGATTTCATAATTGAATTAATCAGATAGCTTCGGCACTCAGTTACGCCATTACACAATAGCACCAAGTTTCACATGCAGCATCAAAAACCTTTGGAAAGTAGCATCATATATGGTAAATAGAAAGATGAATCTCATATGGGAAACTGCAGAAGCGGAAGGCAAATATTGAGCCTTCAGTGATGTTGAATGTCCTTGCAACTTTAGGCCAGTGGCTATGGATAATTACCCGCCCAACCTTCGTCCTCTTCAGCAAGACTTCAATATTGTACCGTGTGTGTTGAATGAATACCTTCCTCGCCTCTTGACAGCGCAGGTGGTTTGAGAGCTAATCATCGGTGAACTTCTTTGAAAAGTACTGAAAACAAAGCTTTGCATAAATTGCTGTTTTAAATTTTGAAATGGCGCAAGGGGTAAAAACAAAGTAAAAGAGTTGGTACCATCCTATAGTTGACTGATGTCTTCCTCATTGTGCAAACAAGGATCTTGCTGTTATTCATCGCAAGTTTCTTCATCCTAACAATCTTTCTGAGTTTCTTGACTTGACTGATATTCATGGACATCTCATTTCCCCATATGCAAAATGGGTCGAACAGTGGGTCTAAGCCTTTGACGGTAAGACCTACATGTGCAACACCAAATTGTAAGAAACCTAAATATTAGAATGATTCCTGCAACTGCACAATAATTTTCTATTAGCCAAAGGACCCTGCTTGAACAAACCTTGATGGTAAACCGCAGTGTCTCTCATTATTTCCCTGCAACACACATAAGGAAGATCTTGATCAGGTTAACTGAGAGTTGTCATACTATTAGTAGAATATGTATTGAGTACAGCCAAATTCGATTGGTGTCACATGCATAAAAATACAAAATTGTACCCACATCAAATGAAAATCAAATTGCAGAACTGAACCAAACAGTTAAATGGACATCAGACCAAATGAACCAAAATAGTTAACTGAGCACGATATTATAGAACAGAAACATGTACTAGAAGATAAGACAGTTAACAAAACAAAGAATGCTTGAGAACAATACTACAAAATGTAGCAATTGTTGGACCAAAGTGTTAACTAAACATTACATTTCAGAGGAAAAAACTATTAACTGAACATCAGATTGCATATTAACATTACAGAGGACAAATCACTAGAAGGCACTCGCGGTGGCCTCGAGATCGAGAAAACATCACAAACTGTATTTTAAAGTAGACAACCACGTGGCGGTGTCGACGGTGGCCTCGAAGATGAGGTGCTCCTCAAAGATCTGGCGGTCGACATGCATGGTAGCCATAGCGACCTCGTTCGTGCGTGCGGCCGCATGCTACTCAGCACATTATACTGCGTGTAGAATGGATGTGGCCGGCGCTTAATTGGAGGAGGGGGCAATGATTTCGGTGGAAGGTGTCGCTCCGTTGGTCGGGGCATGTGGGACAGGAAACGAGGAGGATGGTGTGGGTGGGGTGTGGATTACCTGACCATATCGATGAGGCCGGGCAGCAAGAAGATGGGTCGGCGGCGAGGAGGCTGCGCAGAAAGAAGAAAGGTCGCTGGCGAGGAGGCAGCGCTGCAAGAAGAAGGGTCGCCGACAAGGAGGCGGCGTTGCAAGAAGAAGGGTAGCCGGCGAGGAGGCGGCGCTACAAGAACAAGGGTCGCCGGCGAGGAGGCTGAGCTGCTAGTAAGCAGCAGTGAAGGTTTGAACTTGGAAAGCAAGGTGGAACAGTGGAAATGTGGCTTTTGGTAGAAGGGAGGGGGCGGGGAGATAGATATTTCCGCGTTGCCAAAAAATTTCGCATGGTGCCGCGAGAAACTGGCATGCAAGTGTGGTTCAAGCGGGGACGGTGGACTGTAGACGACGAAGCTTCCTGCGTAAGAAAGACAAGACGGTGCGCCAAGATATTTTATTTCGCATCCCACACAATTCTTTATAGTAAACTGTTTGTGGTATACCTGATTTTTTCATTATGTTTTGAAAGACAAAATGGTGTTACGGAGGGAAAGGATGGTGTTTGAATTGCTAGAACATTTACGTATAGTGAACATGCAACTAGTACATGAGTGTCGTGTTTAAATTTGGAATTATTCCAGGTTCGTTTGGCATTTTTATGCATTAATTGAGTTTCTGCGCATTTAATGTGCATAATTCAAATTTGAACTACAAGCACGTGCTCCAATGCACCAAAGTTTGCTGAAAAAACACATGTGTGTCTTTGGGTGAATTTATAGGTCCCATGCAAGAAATGGGAATAAAATTCTAACATCTAGGTGTCGTGGCTCGGCCGGAATGATTGAGAAACTTGATTTTTTAATTCCTGTAAATCCAAAACACGGCTGAAAATCATGAAACTTGGCATGGTGTCATGACATGGCAGCAACATGCTGCAGTAATTTTTTTCACCGAATTGGGACAAGCTTTTGTGTAAGCTTCTTGCAAACCGGAGCTTCCCTCAAGAAGGATCTTGGTTCCGAGAGGGAACGTGTCACCTCCGTGTGCGAAACGACATATGTACATTGCCTTCTCCCGCCTTAATTTTTTACACTGGCAGATTAGACCAAATAGAAGTACCGTGCTAAATTTTGGAATTATTCCTGGTTCGTTTGGCCTTTTTTATACATTAATTGAGTTACTGCGCATTTAATGTGCATAATTCAAATTTGAACTACAAGCATGCGTTGGTTTTCCCTTAAAGAGGAAAGGGTGATGCAGCAAAGTAGCGTAAGTATTTCCCTCTGTTTTGAGAACCAAGGTATCAATTCAGTAGGAGACAACGCACAAGTCACCTAGTACTTGCACAAACAATCAAGAACCTTGCAACCAACGCGTTAAAGGGGTTGTCAATCCCTTCACGGTCACTTGCAAAAGTGAGATTTAATAGAGATAGTAAAGCAAATATTTTTGGTATTTTTGTTGTATAGATTGGAAGGTAAATATTGCAAAATAGTAAACGAGACACGATGTAAATAAAAGAGATGAAATATAATAAGAAAGAGACCCGGGGGCCATAGGTTTCACTAGTGACTTCTCTCAAGATAGCATGTATTAGGGTGGGTGAACAAATTACTGCCGAGCAATTGATAGAAAAGCGCATAGTTATGAATATATCTAAGGCAATGATCACGAATATAGGCATCACATCTGTGTCAAGTAGATCAAAACGATTCTACATCTACTACTATTACACCACACATCGACCGCTATCCAGCATGCATCTAGAGTATTAAGTTCATAAGAACAGAGTAATGCATTAAGCAAGATGACATGATGTAGAGGGATAAACTCAAGCAATATGATATAAACCCCATCTTTTTATCCTCGATGGCAACAATACAATACGTGCCTTGCTGCCCCTACTATCACTGCGAAAGGACGCCACAAGATTGAACCCAAAGCTAAGCACTTAGCCCATTGCAAGAAAGATCAATCTAGTAGGCCAAACTAAACCGATAATTCGAAGAGACTTGCAAAGATATCAAATCATGCATATAAGAATTCAGAGAAGAACCAAATAATATTCATAGATAATCTTGTTCATAAACCCACAATTCATTGGATCTCGGCAAACACACCGCAAAAGAGTATTCCATCGAATAGATCTCCAAGAACATCGAGGAGAGCTTTGTATTGAGAATCAAAGAGAGAGAAGAAGCCATATAGCTAATAACTATGGAGCCGAAGGTCTGTGGTAAACTACTCACACACTACATGGGAGAGGCAATGGTGTTGATGTAGAAGCACTCCATGATCGATTCCCCCTCCGGCAGATCGCCAGAAAAGGCCCCAAGATGGGATCTCAGGGGTACAGAACGTTGCGGCAGTGGAAAAGTGGTTTCGTGGCTCTCCGTGATGTTTCTAGGGTATAAGAGTATATATAGGCAAAAGAAGTATGTCGGTGGAGCTACGAGGGGCCCATGAGGGTGGGGGGCGTGCCTACCCCCCTGGGCGCGCCCTCCTGCCTCGTGGCCGCCTCGTGGAGTTCCAGACTTCGACTCCAAGTCTTATGGATTTCTTTCGGTCCAAGAAAGATCATCGCGAAGGTTTCATTCCGTTTGGACTCCATTTGGTATTCCTTTTCTGCGAAACTCTAAAATAGACAAAAAAAACAGAAACTGGCACTGGGCCTCCTGTTAATAGGTTAGTCCCAGAAATAATATGAAAGAGCATATTAAAGCCCATTAAACATCCAAAACAGATAATATAATAGCATGTAACAATCAAAAATTATAGATACGTTGGAGACGTATCAATCATCCCCGAGCTTAATTCCTGCTCGTCCTCGAGTAGGTAAATGATAAAAAAACAGAATTTTTGATGTGGAATGCTCCTATCATAATTATCAATGTAATTTTCTTTATTGTGGGAATGTTCATATCTGAAAGATTCAAAACAAAACTTTAAAATTGACATAAAAATAATAATACTTCAAGCATACTAATAAAGCAATCATGTCTTCTCAAAATAACATGGCCAAAGAAAGCTATCCCTACAAAATCATATAGTCTGGCTATGCTCTATCTTCATCACACCAAATATGTAAATCATGCACAACCCCGATGACAAGCCAAACAATTGTTTCATACTTTGGATGTTCTCAAACTTTTTCAATCTTCACGCAATACATGAGAGTGAGCCATGGACATAGCACTATAGGTGGAATAGAATGGTGGTTGTGGAGAAGACAAAAAGGAGAAGATAGTCTCACATCAACTAGGCGTATCGATGGCTATGGTGATGCCCATAAATAGATATCAATGTGAGTGAGTAGGGATTGCCATGCAACAGATGCACTAGAGCTATAAGCGTATGAAAGCTCAAAAAGAAACTAAGTGGGTGTGCATCCAACTCGCTTGCTCACGAAGACCTAGGGCATTTTGAGGAATCCCATTATTGGAATATACAAGTAAAGTTTTATAATGAAAGATTCCCACTAGTACATGAAAGTGACAACATAGGAGACTCTCTATCATGAAGATCATGGTGCTACTTTGAAGCACAAGTGTGGAAAAAGGATAGTTGCATTGCCCCTTCTCTCTTTTTTTATTTGGGCCTTTCTCTTTTTTTATGGCCTCTTTTTTTTCTCTCCCTTTTTTTCGCCCGGAGTTGTGGGGGAATCATAGTCTCCATCATCCTTTCCTCACATGGGACAATGCTCTAATAATGATGACCATCACACTTTTATCTACTTACAACTCAAGAATTACAACTAGATTCTTAGAACAAAATATGACTCTATGTGAATGCCTCCGGTGGTGTACCGAGATGTGCAATGAATCAAGAGTGACATGTATGAAAGAATTATTAAGGTGGCTTTGCCACAAATATGATGTCAACTACATGATCATGCAAAGCAATATGACAATGATGAAGTGTGTCATACTAAACAGAACGGTGGAAAGTTGCATGGCAATATATCTCGGAATGGCTATGGAAATGCCATAATAGGTAGGTATGGTGGCGGTTTTGAGGAAGGTAAATGGTGGGTTTATGGTACCGGCAAAAGTTGCGCGGTACTAGAGAGGCTAGCAACGGTGGAAGGGTGAGAGTGCGTATAATCCATGGACTCAACATTAGTAATAAAGAACTCACACACTTATTACAAAAATCTATTAGTTATCGAAACGAAGTACTACGCGCATGCTCCTAGGGGGATAGGTTGGTAGGAAAAGACCATCGCTCGTCCCCAACCGCCACTCATAAGGAAGACAATCAAAAAATAAATCATGCTCCGACTTCATCACATAACGGTTCACCATACGTGCGTGCTATGGGAATCACAAACTTTAACACAAGTATCTCTCAAATTCACAACTACTCAACTAGCATGACTCTAATATCACCATCTTCATATCTCAAAACACTCATAAGGAATCAAACTTCTCATAGTATTCAATGCACTTTATATGAAAGTTTTTATTATACCCATCTTGGATGCCCATCATATTAGGACTAATTTTATAGAAAAAGAAGATTACCATGATGTTCTAAAAGACTCTCAAAATAATATAAGTGAAGCATGAGAGATCAATAATTTCTATGAAATAAAACCACCATCGTGCTCTAAAAAGATATAAGTGAAGCACTAGAGCAAAATTATCTAGCTCAAAAGATATAAGTGAAGCACATAAAGTATTCTAATAAACTCCGATTCATGTGTGTCTCTCCCAAAAGGTGTGTACAGCAAGGATGATTGTGGTAAACTAAAAAGAAAAGACTCAAATCATACAAGATGCTCCAAGCAAAACATATATCTGATACATCTCCAACGTATCTATAATTTTTGATTGCTCCATGCTATATTATCTACTGTTTTAGACATTATTGGGCTTTATTTTCCACTTTTATATTATTTTTGGGACTAACCTATTAACCGGAGGCCCAGCCCAGAATTGCTGTTTTTGCCTGTTTTAGGGTTTCGAAGAAAAGGAATATCAAACGGAGTCCAAACGGAATGAAACCTTCGGAAACGTGATTTACTCATCAGATAAGATCCAGGAGACTTGGACCCTCCGTCAAGAAAGCCACTAGGTGGTCACGAGGGTAGGGGGCGCCCCCCCCCCCAAGGGCGCGCCCCGCTGCCTCGTGGTCCCCTCAAAGCTCCACCAACGTACTTCTTCCTCCTATATATATCCACGTACCCACAAATGATCGGGGACGGAGCCAAAAACCTAATTCCACCGCCGCAACTTTCTGTATCCACGAGATCCCATCTTGGGGCCTGTTCTGGAGCTCCGCCGGAGGAGGCATCGATCACGGAGGGCTTCTACATCATCATCCAAGCCCCTCCGATGAAGTGTGAGTAGTTTACTTCAGACCTACGGGTCCATAGCTAGTAGCTAGATGGCTTCTTCTCTCTTTTTGGATCTCAATACAATGTTCTTCCCCTCTCTTGTGGAGATCTATTCGATGTAATCTTCTTTTTGCGGTGTGTTTGTTGAGACCGATGAATTGTGGGTTTATGATCCAGTCTATCTATGAATAATATTTGAATCTTCTCTGAATTCTTTTATGTATGATTGGTTATCTTTGCAAGTCTCTTTGAATTATCAGTTTGGTTTGGCCTACTAGATTGGTTGTTCTTGCCATGGGAGAAGTGCTTAGCTTTGGGCTGGATCTTGCGGTGTCCTTTCCCAGTGACAGAAGGGAAAGCAAGGCACGTATTGTATCGTTGCCATCGAGGATAGCAATATGGGGTTTTTATCATATTGCATGAAATTATCCCTCTACATCATGTCATCTTGCTTAAGGCGTTACTCTGTTTTAACTTACTACTCTAGATGCATGCTGGATAGCGGTCGATGAGTGGAGTAATAGTAGTAGACGCAGAATCGTTCCGGTCTACTTGTCTCGGACGTGATGCCTATATACATGATCATACCTAGATATTCTCATAACTATGCTCAATTCTGTCAATTTCTCAATAGTAATTTGTTCACCCACCGTAGAATACTTATGCTCTTGAGAGAAGCCACTAGTGAAACCTATGGCCCCCAGGTCACTTTTTCATCATATCAATCTCCATCACTTTATTATTGTTTTGCTTTTACTTTTCTTTTATTTTATTTACTTTGCATCTTTATACCAAAAATACCAAAAATATTATTTATCATCTCTATCAGATCTCCCTTTCGTAAGTGACCGTGAAGGGATTGACAACCCCTAAGCGCGTTGGTTGCGTTGAGCTATTATTTTTGTGTAGGTATGAGGGACTCGAGCATAGCCTCCTACTGGATTGATACCTTGGTTCTCAAAAACTGAAGGAAATACCTATGCTACTTTGCTGCATCATCCCTTACTCTTCGGGGAAATCCAATGCAGTGCTCAAGAGGTAGCAAGAAGGATTTATGGCGCCATTGCCGGGGAGTCTGCGCAAAAGTCAACGTACCAAGTACCCATCACAATCCCTATCTCACGCATTACATTATTTTCCATTTGCCTCTCGTTTTCCCTCCCCCCAATTCACCCTTGTCGTTTTATTCGCCCTCTCTCTCTCTATCCTCCCTCTCTTTCTCCGTTGCCTTTTTGTTTGCTCGTGTGTTAGTTTGTTTTCTTGTCGTTATGGCTAGTCCCTTATCTTCTCCGTTGACCCCTGAGTTCAAAATCTTTCACTTTAAACAAAGGTTAGGAGAAAACCTAAAAGATGCCTGGTTGAGAATAATGGAATCTCATCGTAATTGTACCTCTGAAATAAATCTGAGAATTTTTCTTCACAATTTTTATGTTGGATTAAATATGTCTCATAGACAACTCTTGGATTGCGTTGCCAAAGGCAATTTTATTGAAATTGATCCCCATATTGCACTTGAAATTATAGAAGGTATAGTGGGAACACTACCTCAACAAAATGGGCCTCATCCTACTCAGGAAGAGACACAAGTTTTTGAAAAAAATTGTGAAGTTACTAAAAATCTTGCAGAAATCTCTTGAACCTCTTAAGAACATTAGTGGAAATATTCACCGCATGAATATGTTGATTACCCTTTGCAATAAGCGGTTGGATTATTTAGATCTAAAAATTTCAGAATATCAAGGGAAACGTAAAGAACCTCCTGGATTTGAGCATGATTCCGCTAGAAAATTGAAAACTAAACATGGCAATACCTAGATCTATTCTTGCTTGTTATGCCTAGCTAGGGACGTTAAACGATAGCGCTTGTTGGGAGGCAACCCAATTTTATTTTTATTCCTTGCTTTTTGCTCCTGTTTAGTAATAAATAAATTATATAGCCTCTGTTTTGGTTGTTTTTTTGTGTTTAATTAGTATTTGTGCCAAGTAGAACTGTTGGGAAGACTTGGGGAAAGTCTTGTTGAACTTGCTGTAAAAAACAGAAACTTTAGCGCTCACGAGAACTGCTGTCATTTTTATTTGGAATGTTCTATTTAGTTAATGATTTTTTCAGATGATTAATAGATAAATCCCTCACGTCCAGAAATTTATTTTAGAATTTTTGGGGTTCCATATCTTGCGCTAGCTACAGATTACTACAGACTGTTCTGTTTTTGACAGATTCTGTTTTTCGTGTGTTGTTTGCTTATTTTTGATGAATCTATGGCTAGTAAAATAGTTTATAATCCATATATAAGTTGGAATACAGTAGGTATAACACCCATATAAATAAAGAATGAGTTCATTACAGTACCTTGAAGTGGTCTTTTGTTTTCTTTCGCTAACGGAGCTCACGAGTTTTCTACTTTAAGTTTTGTGTTGTGAAGTTTTCAAGTTTTGGGTAAAGATTTGATGGATTATGGAACAAGAAGTGGCAAGAACCTAAGCTTGGGGATTCCCATGGCACCCCCAAGATAATCT
The DNA here is from genome assembly GCF_003073215.2 of Triticum urartu. Classification (NCBI taxonomy): domain Eukaryota; kingdom Viridiplantae; phylum Streptophyta; class Magnoliopsida; order Poales; family Poaceae; genus Triticum; species Triticum urartu. The sequence goes on from NC_053028.1 coordinate 117,239,736, forward strand.
AAGGACACCTAAAAGCCAAAGCTCGGGGATGCCCCGGAAGGCATCCCCTTTTTCGTCTACTTCTATCGGTAACTTTACTTGGAGCTGTATTTTTATTCAACACATGATATGTGTTTTTCTTGGAGCGTCTTTTATGATTTGAGTCTTTACTTATTAGTTTACCACAATCATACTTTCTTTACACACCTTTTGAGAGAGCCATACATGATTTGGAATTTGATAGAATACTCTATGTGCTTCACTTATATCTTTTGAGCTTTATAGTTTTGCTCTAGTGCTTCACTTATATCTTTTAGAGCATGGTGGTGGATTTGTTTTATAGAAACTATTGATATCTAATGCTTCACTTAGATTATTTTGAGAGTCTTAATAGCATGGTAATTTGCTTAAAATCCTAATATGCTTGGTATGCAAGATTAATAATAAAACTTTCTTATGAGTGTGTTGAATACTAAGAAAAGTTTGATGCTTGATGATTTTTTTGAGATATGGAGGTAATAATATCAAAGTCATGCTAGTTGAGTAGTTGTGAAATTGAGAAATACTTGTGTTGAGGTTTGCAAGTCCCGTAGCATGCATGTATGGTAAACGTTATGCAACAAACTTTCAACATGAGGTGTTATTTGATTGCCTTCCTTATGAGTGGCGGTCGGGGACGAGCGATGGTCTATTCCTACCAATCTATCCCCCTAGGAGCATGCGTGTAGTGCCGAGGTTTTTGATGACTTGTAGATTTTTGCAATAAGTATGTGGGTTCTTTATGACTAATGTTTAGTCCATGGATTATACACACTCTCACCCTTCCATCCTTGCTAGCCTCTTCGGTACCGTGCATTGCCCTTTCTCACATTGAGAGTTGGTGCAAACTTCGCCGGTGCATCCAAACCTCGTGATATGATACGCTCTTTCACACATAAACCTCCTTATATCTTCCTCAAAACAGCCACCATACCTACCTATTATGGCATTTCCATAGCCATTCTGAGATATATTGCCATGCAACTTTCCATCATTCCGTTCATCATGACACATTCATCATTGTCATATTGCTTAGTATGATCATGTAATTGACATAGTATTTGTGGCAAAGCCATCGTTCATAATTCTTTCATACATGTCACTCTTCGTCCATTGCATATCCCGGTACACCGCCGGAGGCATTCATACAGAGTCATACTTTGTTCTAGTATCGAGTTGTAATCATTGAGTTGTAAATAAATAGAAGTGTGATGATCATCATTTTCTAGAGCATTGTCCCAAGTGAGGAATAAATTAAAAAAAGAGAGAAAGGCCATAAAAAAAGAGAAAGCTCATATAAAAATGAGAGAAAAAGAGAGAAGGGACAATGTTACTATCCTTTGCCACACTTGTGCTTCAAAGTAGCATCATAATCTTCATGATAGAGAGTCTCTTGTTTTGTCACTTTCATATACTAGTGGGAATTTTTCATTATAGAGCTTGGCTTGTATATTCCAACAATGGGCCTCCTCAAGTGCCCTAGGTCTTCGTGAGCAAGCAAGTTAGATGCACACCCACTTAGTTTATTTTGTTGAGCTTTCACACATTTATAGCTCCAGTGCATCCGTTGCATGGCAATCCCTACTCCTTGCATTAACATCAATCGATGGGCATCTCCATAGCCCATTGATTAGCCTCGTTGATGTGAGACTTTCTCCTTTTTGTCTTATCCACATAACCCCCTCATTATATTCTATTCCACCCATAGTGCTATGTCCATGGCTCGCGCTCATATATTGCGTGAAAGTTTATAGGTTTGAGATTACTAAAGTATGAAACAATTGCTTGGCTTGTCATTGGGGTTGTGCATGATGAGAGGATTCTTGTGTGACGAAAATGAAACATGACTAAACCATATGATTTTGTAGGGATGAACTTTCTTTGGCCATGTTATTTTGAGAAGACATAATTGCTTAGTTAGTATGCTTGAAGTATTATCATTTTTATGTCAATATGAACTTTTGTCTTGAATCTTTCGGATCTGAATATTCTTGCCACAATTAAGAAGAATTACATTGAAATTATGCCAAGTAGCACTTCGCATCAAAAATTCTGTTTTTATCATTTACCTACTCGAGGACGAGCAGGAATTAAGCTTGGGGATGCTGATACGTCTCCAACGTATCTATAATTTTTGATTGCTCCATGCTGTATTATCTACTGTTTTGGATGTTTATGGGCTTTATTGTACACTTTTATATCATTTTGGGACTAACCTATTAACCCAGAGCCCACTGCCAGTTTCTGTGTTTACCTTGTTTTAGAATATCGCAGAAAAGGAAAACCAAACGGAGTCCAATTGACCTGAAACTTCACGGAACTTATTTTTGGATCAGAAGCAACCGGGGAGACTTGGAATCTATGTCAAGGAAGCTTCAAGGAGGCCACGAGGTAGGGGGGCGCGCCCACCCCCCTAGGGCACGCCCTCCACCCTCGTGGGCCCCTCGAGGCCCCCCTGACGTACTTCTTCCGCCTATATATCTCCATATATCCTAAAAACATCAGAGAACACAATAGATCGGGAGTTCCGCCGCCAGAAGCCTCCGTAGCCACCAAAAACCAATCTAGACCCGTTCTGGCACCCTGTCGGAGGGGGGAATCGAACTCCGGTGGCCATCTTCATCATCCCGGCGCTCTCCATGGCGAGGAGGGAGTAGTTCTCCCTCGGGGCTGAGGGTATGTACCAGTAGCTATGTGTTTGATCTCTCTCTCTCTCTCTCTCGTGTTCTTGATTTGGCACGATCTTGATGTATCGCGAGCTTTGCTATTATAGTTGGATCCTATGATGTTTTCTCCCCCCTCTACTCTCTTGTAATGGATTGAGTTTCCCCTTTGAAGTAATCTTATCAGATTGAGTCTTTAAAGATTTGAGAACACTTGATGTATGTCTTGACGTGCGTATCTATGGTGACAATGGGATACCACGTGATTCACTTGATGTATGTTTTGGTGATCAACTTGCGGGTTCCGCCCATGAACCTATGCATAGGGGTTGGCACACGTTTTCGTCGTGATTCTCCGTTAGAACTTTGGGGCACTCTTTGAGGTCCTTTCTGTTGGTTGAATAGATGAATCTGAGATTGTGTGATGCATATTGTATAATCATACCCACAGATAATTGAGGTGACATTGGAGTATCTAGGTGACATTAGGGTTTTGGTTGATTTGTGTCTTAAGGTGTTATTCTAGTATGAACTCTAGGGCTGTTTGTGACACTTATAGGAATGGCCCAACGGATTGATTGGAAAGAATAACTTTGAGGTGGATTCATACACTACCATAATCTCTTCGTTTGTTCTCCGCTATTAGTGACTTTAGAGTGACTCTTTGTTGCATGTTGAGGGATAGTCATGTGATCCAATTATGTTATTATTGTTGAGGGAACTTGCACTAGCGAAAGTATGAACCCTAGACCTTGTCTTAACACATTGCAATACCGTTTGTGCTCACTTTTATCATTAGTTACCTTGCTGTTTTTGTAATTTCAGATTACAAATACCCATATCTACTATCCATATACCGCTCGTATCACCATCTCTTCGCCGAACTAGTGCACCTATACAATTTACCATTGTATTGGGTGTGTTGCGGACACAAGAGACTCTTTGTTATTTGGTTGCAGGGTTGATTGAGAGAGACCATCTTCATCCTACGCCTCCTACAGATTGATAAACCTTAGGTCATCCACTTGAGGGAAATTTGCTACCGTCCTACAAACCTCTGCACTTGGAGGCCCAACAACGTCTACAAGAAGAAGGTTGTGTAGTAGACATCAAGCTCTTTTCTGGCGCCGTTTCTGGGGAGGTTAGCGCTTGAAGGTATATCTTTAGATCTTGCAATCGAGTTTTTTAGTTTCTTGTTTTATCATGTAGCGACCAGACCTCAAACAGTCTGATCTCTGTGCTCCGGTGTCATCCCTGGATCAGTAATGCTGACACCACACAGTACTCGGAGGATTTATAGCAGAGTAGCAATCACACACTTATTACATCGAGTGTCTCATAAGAGAACTTATTACAATAAATATGGCTTAAGGCCATCTAATAACGATAACAGCGGAAGGCTTGGAAGATAAGTGAGTCCATCAACTCCAATGGCATCACTGAGTATAGAACCACGACCTAAAAACTCCTTAATCATCGTTTGAAAAGTCTGCAACATTAACGTTGCAGCCCGAAACGGGTCAGCACATGGAATATGCTGGCAATGTAACACATAGAGAGTAATGGAATGAAACAGCTATACTATATGCATATTTGGCTGGTGGAAAGCTCTATGGTTACAGTTTTGCGTAAATCCAATTTTTCCCTACTTCAAAGGAATAAATTTTATTTAACTATCATGGTAGTTGTTAAACATTGAGAATGGTTGACAGCATTCTCAATGCCAATTAAGCATCATCTTTAACATAACCCAAAAAATTAATTTAGAGTAACATGTTGAGATTCACATGATAATCCAGGTACTAGATACTCAAGATGTCCATAACCGGGGACACGACTAACCATGATTAGTTTATTACACTCTGCATAGGTTTGCGCACATTTCCCCACAAGACTCGATCGCCTCCGTTTGGTTTCTCGCACTACATGGTGTTTGAGAAGACGGATGACCGAGACATAGTCTTTCAGAAGTGCTAGCACCTTACGATTGGGTAGACCGTACCACCTACATCCCCTACATCTGCTAGTCTACCACTATAAGAGTTCGCACAACTTAGTCAACTATGCTAGAGCCCATAATAGCTTGTGGCTGCACACGGAAGTTTCTAGTATGAATAGTCTCATGATCCCTTTGAGCCTGGGTGGCGGTCCGAAAGAAAACAGGCAAGTCCTGGAATACCCAGGTGCCTCAATCCACCCAGATGTGTATTTAAGTTGCCGCCTTAGATAAACCATTAGTTAACAAACTCACATCTGTCATGGATATCACTCACCCAATCCACGTCTACTAGCATAGCATGGCATAATAAGCAAATATAGAAGTAACTCCCAAAGGTTTGATAATAAACAAGTAATAGGTACTACCTCAACTACTTCCCATCCCACAATTTAATTAGATCCTAATCATGCAACGTGTGAGGATTGATCTAATGCAATAAAACTGGGTAGTAGAAAAGGTATGATCAAAGTGTTACTTGCCATGCTGATGATCCGCGAAACCTAACGATTCGAAGTAACAGGCGGCGCATTCCGGGTATTCTATCGCAGACAAACAACCAAGCACACAATAAGTACTCATCTAATGCACAGGTAAAACTCAAATAAGAGATCTAACCAGAAGGTTCAACTTAAGAACTCCGGTTGGCAAAAAGAATCAAATCGAACGAAGCAACGAAAGTCAAACGGCGAAACAAAACAACTTCGTTCTAGTAATCTGGATCTAGGGAAAATTTTACAGTAGCAAAATCTTGTTTAAGTTGGTTAAACAGATAGAGGGTTTCGAGACGAAACTCTAGGCGCTTGAATCGCCTGATTCCGATAAACGAGCGAAAAGTTATACTAAAACGAAAATCGGATCAGGAATCACGATCAGAAAAATCGCGGATTTAATCCGAGAAAAAGAAAAACGACGAACGCTCGCTAGAACGAACGAACGGACGAACGCTCGCTATTTAAATAAACCGGAAAAACCGATCTATTTAAAAAAACCAAAACTAAAAAAACCGACGAAAAAACCGATCTAAATTTAAAAAAAAACCAATGGCACGGAAGTCGAGGCGCGGCGAACTTCGGCGGCGGCGGCGTCCGGCGGCGGCGATGGCGGGCAGTGGCGGCTTGGGGCTGGGCGGCTAGGGTTTCTCCCGGGGGGGCTGGGCCGGCTTTTAAAGGCCACCTCGGGCCGGAGTCCTATCCGGACACGGCCCGTAGGTCGGTTCGTTTTTTTTGTTCTTTTTTTTAATTATTTCTCTCGGAAGAAAAATAAAAAGAAATACTAAACAGACTGCAAAAATTCTGAAATAAATTTTCACGGGCTTCCAAAATCAAGCCGCACAAGGTGAATATTTATTTGGGACCTAAATGCAATTTTGAAAAACGCACATTTTTCCTAAATTCAAATAAAACACCAAAAAACTCTGAAATAAAATCTTATTTGATTTTATTATTAAATCCTCAATATTTCTTTATTTTGGGAAAGTCATTTTATTCCCTCTCTCATATTTTTGTAATAGAAATAATTGATGATAAAATAAATAAAATCAAATGATCCTATTCTCAAAATTTGAGAAAACTCAAATATGAAAATAATGAAATCCCCAACTCTCTCCGTGGGTCATTGAGTTGCGTAGAATTTCTAGGATCAACCAAAATGCAAAATAAAATATGATATGCATAGATGATCTAATGTATAACATTCCAAATTGAAAATTTGGGATGTTACAAACCGACCCCCCTTAAGATGAATCTCGCCCTCGAGATTCGGGTTGGCTAGAAAATAGGTGAGGGTGGTCTTTGAGAAAATCTTCCTCTCGCTCCCAGGTGGCTTCATCCTCGGTGTGGTGGCTCCACTGAACCTTGCAAAACTTGATAACCTTGCTGCGAGTAACTTGGCTGGCAAACTCGAGAATCTTAACTGGTTTCTCCTCGTAGGTCAAATCGTTATCCAACTAAATAGTTTCTAAGGGTACTGTGTCTTTCAACGGTATGTCAGCCATCTCCGCATGACATTTCTTTAACTAGGAAACATGGAACACATTATGAACTCCTGACAATCCTTCGGGCAATTCCAACTTGTAGGCCACTTCTCCCATACGTTCCAAAACTCGATATGGTCCTACAAATCGTGGTGCTAACTTCCCTTTAACTCCAAAATGCTTTGTTCCCCGAAGTGGAGATACTCGAAGATAAGCTCTATCTCCGACTTCGTAAACTGTCTCCTTGCGTTTAGAATCTGCATAGCTCTTCTGTCTGGACTGGGCTACCTTGAGCCTATCGCGAATCAACTTCACCTTCTGTTCAGACTCTTTAATCAAGTCAGGTCCAAACAACTGGCGGTCTCCAACTTCGTCCCATGATAACGGTGTCCTGCACCTCCTTCCATACAAGGCTTCGAAAGGGGCCATCTTTAAACTGGTTTGATAACTATTGTTGTAAGAGAACTCTGCATATGTTAAATTATCGTCCCAACTAGATCCATAATCTAGCGCACAAGCTCTCAGCATATCCTCCAAAATCTGATTGACTCTCTCGGTCTGTCCATCTGTCTGTGGATGAAAAGCTGTACTGAATTCTAGCCTGGTTCCCAAAGTTTCGTGCAACTGTTTCCAGAACTTTGAGGTAAACTGGGTTCCTCTATCTGATACGATACTCCGTGGAACTCCATGCAGACATACGATCCTGGTCATGTATATCTTTGCCAACTTAGCACTGGTATAAGTGGTCTTTACTGGGATGAAATGAGCTACTTTCGTCAATCGATCAACTACAACCCAAATTGAGTCATAGCCTGAACGAGTCCTGGGTAATCCCGTGATAAAATCCATGCCTAGCTTATCCCACTTCCATTCGGGTATCAGCAATGGTTGTAACAATCCCGCTGGCTTCTGATGCTCTGCCTTTACTCTCTAACATACATCACAAACTGCTACATACTCCGCAATATCCTTCTTCATTCCGGTCCACCAGAAAATATCCTTCAAATCCAAATACATCTTGGTATTTCCTGGGTGAATCGAATATGGTGAATCGTGTGCCTCTTGCAGAATCAATTTCCTAATCTCCGAGTCATTGGGCACATAAACACGGTCTTCAAACCATAGGGTGTCGTGCTCATCCTCACGAAATCCTTTAGCTTTTCCTTTGCTCAGTTTCTCCTTTATAGCGGCAATCTCTTTGTCAGTTTTCTGAGCTTCTCTGGTTCTATCCATCAAAGTTGACTGAATCTCCAATGCTGCTACATAGTCTCTTGGAACTATTTCCAAACATAGTTCATGAAGATTTTCTGCTAACTCCTGGGGTATTTCTCCCGTCATTAACGTATTGACATGGCTCTTACGGCTTAATGCGTTAGCTACTACATTAGCCTTTCCGGGGTGATAATGCAATTTCATATCATAATCTTGGATAAGCTCCAACCATCTCCTTTGTCTGAGATTCAACTCCTTCTATGTGAAAATGTACTTCAAACTCTTATGATCCGTGTACACCTCACAATGATTTCCAATGAGGAAATGCCTCCATGTTTCCAAAGCATGCACTACGGCTGCTAACTCCAAATCATGCGTAGCATAATTCAACTCATGAGGCTTCAGTTGTCTTGAGGCATATGAAACAACTCTCCCTTCCTGCATAAGCACTGCTCCAAGTCCTCGACGTGAAGCGTCGCAATACACCTCATAATCTTTGGTCTGGTCTGGCAAAATCAACACTGGTGAGGTAACCAAACGTTTCTTCAACTCCTGGAAACTAGCCTCACATTCCTCTATCCATATGAACTTGGTATCTTTCTTTAATAACTCCGTCACAGGCTTCGCAATCTTTGAGAAATTCTCAATAAATCTCCGGTAGTATCCTGTGAGTCCAAGAAAACTCCGGATCTCTCCAATTGTTGTTGGGGCTTCCCACTTGGTCACGGTATCAACTTTAGTGGGATCAACTGCTATACCTTCTCCAGATATAACGTGTCCGAGGAATCCTACTTCCTTCAAGCAAAACTCACATTTGCTGAACTTGGCATATAATTGATGTTCTCTGAGCTTTCCAAGTACCAAACGCAAATGCTCCTTATGTTCCTCTTCATTCTTCGAATAAACCAGGATATCATCAATGAACACTATGACGAACTTATCCAAAAACTCCATAAACACTTTGTACATCATGTTCATAAAATAGGCAGGTGCGTTAGTCAGACCAAATGACATAACGGTATACTCATACAGCCCATACCTGGTGGTAAAAGCTGTCTTCGAAATATCCTGTTCTCGAATCCTCAACTGGTGGTATCCTAATCATAGATCGATCTTGGAAAATACCTTAGCTCCTTGCAATCGATCAAACAGATCGTTGATCATTGGTAGTGGGTACTTGTTCTTGATCGTTACCTCATTCAATCCTCGATAATCAACAACCATCCTTAACGATCCATCCTTCTTCTCCACTAGAAGTACTGGCGATCCCCAAGGTGAAGAACTTGGGCGAATATATCCTTTATCTAGTAACTCCTTAATCTGCTTCTTAATTTCCACCAAATCCTTTGCTGGCATCCTATATGGTCTCTTTGATATTGGCCCTGTGCCTGGCAATAGCTCAATCAAAAACTCAATATCTCTATCCGGTGGCATGCCTGGCAACTCTTCTGGAAATACTTCAGGAAAATCCCTTAGCACTGGTACTTCCTCCTGCACAACTCCTGTTAGGCAATTTACTTGAGTCCTCTTTGGCACATGCCGGGATACATACTTGATCCTTCTCCCTTCTGGGGTGGTAAGCAAAATTGACTTACTAGCACATTCAATATTCCCTTCATACTTTGATAACCAATCCATGCCTAATATCACATCCAATCCTTGGGATTCCAATACTATTAGGTCTGAGGGAAAAACATAGTTACCAATCCTTAATGGTAACCGATCACACCATAGACTAGCCACATACTCTGCTCCAGGAGAGGTTACTAACATGGGTGACCTAAGGGCTTGGGTTGATAGGTTATACTTATCCACAAATCCCCTTGAGATATATGAATGCGATGCACCAGTATCAAAAAGAACGAGTGTAGTAAATGACTTAACCAAGAACTTACCTATTACTGCATCGGGCTGAGCTTCAACCTCCTCCACGCTAACGTGGTTCACCTGTCCCCTGTTGAAAGGGTTTGGCTTCTTCCCAGAACTTCCATTGCCATTTTGGCCTTCAGGACATTCATTGGCATAATGCCCGGTCTTCTGACACTTAAAGCAAGTGACTTGGCTCAGGTCCTTCTTGGCTGGGGTTGATGGGTGGGTGCGATTCTGGCCGTTGCTTCCTCCATTGCCATTACCATTCCTGGTGCCATTGTGATTGTGCGAGCTACCTCCTCCATGGGTATGCTGAAAATGTCCTCCTGGTCTAGGGGTAAAATGTGGCTTCTGCTGAGCTCCTGAATTGTACTTCCCTTGTCCATGCTTCCTCTTGTGATTCTCAATTTGCTGCTGCTTCCCTTCAATCATAAGAGCACGATCTACCAAATCCTGGTAGTTGTTGAAGGTTGCTACCATCAACTGCATGCTCAACTCATCATTCAGTCCTTCCAGAAACTTCTCCTGCTTAGCTGCATCCGTAGCGACATCATGTGGGGCATAACATGCTAACTTACTGAAGTCCTCCACATACTGGCCAACTGTCCGTCCTCCTTGGCGCAAGTTGCGAAACTCACGCTTCTTCATGGCCATAGCTCCTGCTGAAACATGCGCAGTACGAAAAGCCTGCTGAAACTGGTCCCATGTGACAATGTCGACAGGGAAAGTGGCTGGGAAATTTCCCACCATGATGCTGCGGGTCCTTCTAGCTGATGTGCGACAAACTTCACCTTCTCCGCATCTGTGCATCCTGCTGTGGTCAACTCTCTGGCTGTCTTGCGGAGCCAATCATCTGCTACTATCAGCTTCGTGCTACTGGAAAACACCGGCGGATTCAGCCTAAGAAAACGGGCTAAGTGGTCAACAGGTGGTGGTGGTGGTGGGTTGTTGTTGTTGTTGTTCCCCTGATTCTGATTCTGGACTAGCAACTACATCAATGTGTTCTGCTGCTAGATCAACTGGGTGAGCTCCGGTGGAAAGGTAAATCCGGGGTCACGTCTCGGAGGCATCTGAGGGTTTAGAAAAGATGAGATATAAGAATAGAGGGGGTCTAAAGAGAAAACACTACCCATATGCACATGAGGCAAAAGCAAACGATTCACTTCAATCAATCAAACAAGGGCATACAATCGATCTAACTATCGCAAAAGTGCTCGGACTACTATATTTACATGGTGGACTACTACTACTGATGAGGTGGTCCACTATAAATATTCTTCAGTTGTAGACTCCATGATATCTGCTCCAGCTTCATCAACATAGTCATCATCGCTACTATCTGGATCCGAGTCGGTGTCGTCGATGATGATGTAGTCTTCCGGGCTAATCTCCTTGGGTTCTTTGTCTTCATCTACTGGCGTAGGGCCTCCCATAAATATTCCAATCTTCTTGATCAGGTCGTCATTCTTCTCCACCAATACTTCCTCTTCATAATCTTCACGTGTAGCCTTGAGTTCTTCCTCCAGTTCCTTGATTCTAGTCTTAGCCTTCTTCAGATCTATCATGTCGGCGCACATCTGGTTCTCCTGTCGTCGAATGTGCTGGTTTAACTCCTGGATAAAAGCTACGATTGATCTATCCTTCCTGGTGCTGATCATCTCTGAGTGCTCATCTCGGCGCCCACAAATCTGGTAGATAGTATCCTTGAGATCCTTGTGGTAGACTTCTCCAATGCGTCCCATGGCGATGTGAGCTGCCATGCTCTTTCCTAGACTCCAAGTTGGTGCATCAAAAGAAAACTCTATGGGCTCAGTGACTGGCATGAACGTCCTTCCTGGAACTTGAACTTGAATCATCCAGTGCTCTTCTTCAGGTAAAGTGGCGTTGTAGGTTCCGGTGAAGCTTGGTACTCCTATATTCAGGTATCTAGTGACTTCCATCAAGTGACGTCCAAAGGGTGTATCTTCATCCGGTTGCGTGAACTTGTTCCTTGCATCCGCCATCCTAAAGAGTAGAAAAGATGAGAGGTCAGAAGAGAAGAGAGTGAATAGTGATCTAGGTCTTTTAGCTTAGTGGTCGTGTCCTACAGTCAGCGTGTGCTCTGATACCATCTCTGTAGCGACCAGACCTCAAACAGTCTGATCTCTGTGCTCCGGTGTCATCCCTGGATCAGTAATGCTGAGTACTCGGAGGACTTATAGCAGAGTAGAAATCACACACTTATTACATCGAGTGTCTCATAAGAGAACTTATTACAATAAATATGGCTTAAGGCCATCTAATAATGATAACAACAGAAGGCTTGGAAGATAAGTGAGTCCATCAACTCCAACGGCATCACTGAGTATAGAACCACGACCTAAAAACTCCTTAATCGTTGTCTGAAAAGTCTGCAACATTAATGTTGCAGCCCGAAACGGGTCAGCACATGGAATATGCTGGCAATGTAACACATAGAGAGTAATGGAATGAAACAGCTATACTATATGCATATTTGGCTGGTGGAAAGCTCTATGGTTACAGTTTTGCGTAAAGACAATTTTTCCCTACTTCAAAGGAATAAATTTTATTTAACTATCATGGTAGTTGTTAAACATTGAGAATGGTTGACAGCATTCTCAATCCCAATTAAGCATCATCTTTAACATAACCCAACAAAATTAATTTAGAGTAACATGTTGAGATTCACATGATAATCCAGGTACTAGATACTCAAGATGTCCATAACCGAGGACACGGCTAACCATGATTAGTTTATTACACTCTGCAGAGGTTTGCGCACTTTTCCCCACAAGACTCGATCGCCTCCGCTTGGTTTCTCGCACTACATGGTATTTGAGAAGACGGATGACCGAGACATAGTCTTTCAGAAGTGCTAGCACCTTACGATCGGGTAGACCGTACCACCTACATCCCCTACATCTGCTAGTGTACCACTATAAGAGTTCGCAAAACTTAGTCAACTATGCTAGAGCCCATAATAGCTTGTGGCTGCACACGGAAGTTTCTAGTATGAATAGTCTCATGATCCTTTGAGCCTGGGTGGCGGTCCGAAAGAAAACAGGCAAGTCCTGGAATACCCAGGTGCCTCAATCCACCCAGATGTGTATTTAAGTTGCCACCTTAGATAAACCATTAGTTAAAAAACTAACATCTATCATGGATATCACTCACCCAATCCACGTCTACTAGCATAGCATGGCATAATAAGCAAACGTAGACGTAACTCCCAAAGGTTTGATAATAAACAAGTAATAGGTACTACCTCAACTACTTCCCATCCCACAATTTAATTAGATCCTAATCATGCAACGTGTGAGGATTGATCTGATGCAATAAAACTGGGTAGTAGAAAAGGTATGATCAAAGTGTTACTTGCCATGCTGATGATCCGCGAAACCTAACGATTCGAAGTAACAGGCGGCGCACTCCGGGTATTCTATCGCAGACAAACAACCAAGCACACAATAAGTACTCATCAAATGCATAGGTAAAACTCAAATAAGAGATCTAACCAAAAGGTTCAACTTAAGAACTCCGGTTGGCAAAAAGAATCAAATCGAACTAAGCAACGAAAGTTAAACGGCGAAAGAAAACAACTTCGTTCTAGTAATCTGGATTTAGGGCAAATTTTACAGTAGCAAAATCTTGTTTAAGTTGGTTAAATGGATAGAGGGTTTCGATACGAAACTCTAGGTGCTTGAATCGCCTGATTCCGATAAACGAGCGAAAAGTTATACTAAAACGCAAATCGGATCAGGAATCGCGATCAGAAAAATCGCGGATTTAATCCGAGAAAAAAAAACGATGAACGCTCGCTAGAACGAACGAACGGACGAACGCTCGCTATTTAAATAAACCGGAAAAACCGATCTATTTAAAAAAACCAAAACTTAAAAAACCGATCTAAATTTAAAAAAAAACTGATCTAAATTTAAAAAAACCGATGGCACGGAAGTCGAGGTGCGGCAAACCTCGGCGGCGACGCGGGGCGGCGGCGGCGGCAGCGACGGCGGGCGGCAGCGGCGGCAGGAACGGCGGCAGCGGCGGCGGCGGCGGGGCGAGTGGCGGCGGCTTGGGGCTGGGCAGCTAGGGTTTCTCCCGGGGGGCTGGGCCGGCTTTTAAAGGCCACCTCGGGCCGGAGTCCTATCCGGACACGGCCCGTAGGTCGGTTCGTTTTTTTTTATTATTTCGCTCGGAAGAAAAATAAAAAGAAATACTAAACGGACTCCAACAATTCCGAAATAAATTTTCACGGGCTTCTAAAATCAAGCCGCACAAGGTGAACATTTATTTGGGACCTAAATGCAATTTTGAAAAACACACATTTTTCCTAAATTCAAATAAAACACCGAAAAACTCCGAAATAAAATCTTTTTTGATTTTATTATTAAATCCTCAATATTTATTTATTTTGGGAAAGTCATTTTATTCCCTCTCTCATATTTTTGTAATAGAAATAATTGATGATAAAATAAATAAAATCAAATGATCCTATTCTCAAAATTTGAGAAAACTCAAATATGAAAATAACGAAATCCCCAACTCTCTCCGTGGGTCATTGAGTTGCGTAGAATTTCTAGGATCAACCAAAATGCAAAATAAAATATGATATGCATAGGTGATCTAATGTATAACATTCCAAATTGAAAATTTGGGATGTTACATATCACTAGTTTAGTGTTTAAAAGAAAATTACAAAAAAAAATGGAATTGAGTCTACCTCATACGCTTCATCTTTTTAATATCTTTCATGAGTATGATGGAAAGGAAAATTGTGCCAACGTGTTAGAAGAAGAATGCATTAAAATGTTTGGCACTAAATATTTGAATGATGAGCATGATTGCAATGTTGTTAGTATGAATTCCTTAAATATTTATGATGCTAATGATATGCAAAGCCACAAGCTTGGGGAAGCTATGTTTGATGAAGATGATATTTTTTGCCCCCAAGTTTTGATGAGAAAATTTATTATGATGAAATCATGCCTCCTATTTACGATGATTATATTGATGAAAGTGGATTTGGAGAGTTCATGACTTTATTTTGTGATGAATCCACTATTCCGGAAGAGGTTCCAATTGATTATGAGAACAAAGTTGCTATCTATGATGATTATTGTGATGACTTGTATGCTATATAGAATAATGATATCCATGAAACTTGTCATCATGATTTTAGTTTTGAATTGGATTATGCCTCACATGATAATTATTTTGCTGAGCTTGCTCCCACTACTATTCATGAGAAGAAATTTGCTTATGTGGGGAGCAATAAAATTTCTATGCTTGTAGACCATGAAAAGAATGCTTTATGTGATAGTTATATTGTTGAATTCATTCATGATGCTACTGAAAATTATTATGATGGAGGAATATATGCTTGTAGGAATTGCAATAATATCAAGTTTCCTCTCTATGTGCTTAAAGTTTTGAAGTTATGCTTGTTTTGCCCTCCTATGCTAGTTGATTATTGTTCCCACAGGTTGTTTGCTCAAAAAATCCCTATGCATAGTAAGTGGGTTAGACTTAAATGTGCTAGTCATATTCTTCATGATGCTCTATTTATGTTTCAATTCCGATCTTTTATGTGAGCATCATTGAAATCATCATGCCTAGCTAGGGGCGTTAAACGATAGCGCTTGTTGGGAGGCAACCCAAATTTATTTTTGTTCCTTGCTTTTTGTTCCTGTTTAGTAATAAATAATTCGTCTAGACTCTGTTTATATGTGGTTTTATGCTTTTAATTAGTGTTTGTGCCAAGTAGAACCTTTGGGAAGACTTGGGGAAAGTCTTGTTGATCATGCTGTAAAAAACAGAAACTTTAGCACTCACGAGAATTGTTGCCATTTTTATTTGGAGAGCGATATTTAGTTAATTATTTTTGCAGATGATTACTAGATAAATTCCTCACGTCCATAAATTTATTTGAGAATTTTATGAGTTCCATAAGTATACGTTTGATCCATATTACTACAGACTGTTCTGTTTTTGACAGATTCTGTTTTTCATGTGTTGTTTACTTATTTTGATGAATCTATGTTTAGTAAAAGAGTTTATAAACCATAGAGAAGTTGGAATACAGTAGGTTTAACACCAATATAAATAAATAATGAGTTCATTACAGCACCTTGAAGTGGTGATTTATTTTCTTATACTAACGGAGCTTACGAGTTTTCTGTTAAGTTTTGTGTTGTGAAGTTTTCAAGTTTTGGGTAAGGATTCGATGGACTATGGAATAAGGAGTGGCAATAGCCTAATCTTGGGGATGCCCAAGGCACCCCAAGGAAATATTCAAGGACAGCCAAGATCCTAAGCTTGGGGATGCCCCGGAAGGCATCCCCTCTTTCGTCTTCATTGATCGGTAACTTTACTTGGAGCTATATTTTTATTCGCCACATGATATGTGTTTTGCTTGGAGCATCAATTTATTTTGTTAAGATTTGCTTGCTGTTATTTAGAACAATGTTTTGCATCTTTTGTTTCAATAAAAGTGGCATTTATAGCCTTTACTATGCCTATTCTACAAGTCCTCATGTTGGTGTTTGAAAACAGAAATTTTACCGCTGTTGCAATAATTCCCTAGAAATGTCAGAATGTGATAAAATGTTGAAACCTTTTGCATATTCATCTCTGATAAATTTACTACAGTGGGAATTTTTTTTCATAATTTTTGGAGCTAGCGAAGTATGGATGTTGCTGCGTTCTTTATGGACTGCCCTGTTTAGGCAGATTGCTGTTATGTTTGCATTGTTTGCGTATGTTTGCTTCTTTAATGATTCTATTTGAGGATAAGACTATTAAATATGCAGAGACATTTAGTATGCAATGTTGAATAAAATTTTTAGCGATTTGCTACAGTATAGTATGATAAGGTTTTTGCAATGGTTTATACTAACTTATCTCACGAGTCCTTGTTGAGTTTTGTGTGGATGAAGCTTTTGAGATTTAGGTAGACCATGATATGAGAGGAATTAAGGAGACACAAAAGCTCAAGCTTGGGGATGCCCAAGGCATTCCAAGCTAATATTTCAAGAAGTCTCAAGCATCTAAGCTTGGGGATGCCCCGGTTGGCATCCCACCTTTCTTCTTCAACAACTATCGGTTAGTTTCGGTTGATCCTAAGTTTTTGCTTCTTCACATGATGTTTGCCATTCTTAGAATGCCATTTTCTTTTGTTTTGCTTTCTGTTTGAATAAAGTATCAATATCTGAAATTATTAAATGTTAGAGAGTCTTCACATAGTTGCATAATTATTCGACTACTCATTGATCTTCACTTATATCTTTCAGAGTAGTTTGTAATTTGCTCTAGTACTTCACTTATATCTTTTAGAGCACGGTGGTAGTTTTATTTTGAAGAAATAGATGAACTCTCATGCTTCACTTAGATTATTTTTGAGAGTCTTAAATAGCATGGTAATTTGCTTAATAGTCCTAATATGCTAGGTATTCAAGATTAGTAAAATTTTCTTAGGAGTGTTTTGAATACTAAGAGAAGTTTGATGCTTGATGATTGTTTTGAGATATGGAGGTAATAATATCAAAGTCGTGCTAGTTCAGTAGTTGTGAATTTGAGAAATGCTTGTGTTGAAGTTTGCAAGTCCCGTAGCATGCACGTATGGTAAACGTTGTGTAACAAATTTGAAACATGAGGTGTAATTTGATTGTCTTCCTTATGAGTGGTGGTCGGGGACGAGCGATGGTCTTTCCCTACCAATCTATCCCCCTAGGAGCATGCGCGTAGTGCCTAGGTTTTTGAGGACTTGTAGATTTTTGCAATAAGTATGTGAGTTCTTTATGACTAATGTTCAGTCCATGGATTATACGCACTCTCACCCTTCCATCCTTGCTAGCCTCTTCGGTACCGTGCATTGCCCTTTCTCACATTGAGAGTTGGTGCAAACTTCGCCGGTGCATCCAAACACCGTGATATGATATGCTCTTTCACACATAAACCTCCTTATATCTTCCTCAAAACAGCCACCATACCTACCTATTATGGCATTTCCATAGCCATTCCGAGATATATTGACATGCAACTTTCCATCATTCCGTTCATCATGACACATTCATCATTGTCATATTGCTTAGTATGATCATGTAATTGACATAGTATTTGTGGCAAAGCCACCATTCATAATTCTTGCATACATGTCACTCTTGGTCCATTGCATATCCCGGTACACCGCCGGAGGCATTCATATAGAGTCATACTTTGTTCTAGTATCGATTTGTAATCATTGAGCTGTAAATAAATAGAAGTGTGATGATCATCATTTTCTAGAGCATTGTCCCAAGTGAGGAATAAATTAAAAAAGAGAGAAATGCCATAAAAAAGAGAAAGGCCATAAAAAGAGAAAGGCCATAAAAAATAGAAAGGCCATATAAAAAAATGTGAGAAAAAGAGAGAAGGGACAATGTTACTATCCTTTGCCACACTTGTGCTTCAAAGTAGCACCATAATCTTCATGATAGAGAATCTCTTGTTTTGTCACTTTCATATACTAGTGGGAATTTTTCATTATAGAACTTGACTTGTATATTCCAACAATGGGCCTCCTCAAGTGCCCTAGGTATTCGTGAGCAAGCAAGTTGGATGCACACCCACTTAGTTTCTTTTGTTGAGCTTTCATACATTTATAGCTCTAGTGCATCTGTTGCATGGCAATCCCTACTCCTTGCATTAACATCAATCGATGGGCATCTCCATAGCCTATTGATTAGCCTCGTTGATGTGAGACTTTCTCCTTTTTGTCTTCTCCACATAACCCCCTCATTATATTCTATTCCACCCATAGTGCTATGTCCATGGCTCGCGCTCATATATTGTGTGAAAGTTGATAGGTTTGAGATTACTAAAGTATGAAACAATTGCTTGGCTTGTCATTGGGGTTGTGCATGATGAGAGCATTCTTGTGTGACGAAAATGAAACATGACTAAACCATATGATTTTGTAGGGATGAACTTTCTTTGGACATGTTATTTTGAGAAGACATAATTGCTTAGTTAGTATGCTTGAAGTATTCTCATTTTTATGTCAATATGAAATTTTGTCTTGAATCTTTCAGATCTGAATATTCTTGCCACAATTAAGAAGATATACATTGAAATTATGCCAAGTAGCACTCCGCATCAAAAATTCTGTTTTTATCATTTACCTACTCGAGGATGAGCAGGAATTAAGCTTGGGGATGCTGATACGTCTCCAACGTATCTATAATTTTTGATTGCTCCATGCTATATTATCTACTGTTTTGGATGTTTATGGGCTTTATTATACACTTTTATATCATTTTTGAGACTAACCTATTAACCCAGAGCCCACTGCCAGTTTCTGTTTTTACCTTGTTTTAGAATATCACAGAAAAGGAAAACCAAACGAAGTCCAATTGGCCTGCAACTTCACGGAACTTATTTTTGGATCAGAAGCAACCAGGGAGACTTGGAGTCTACGTCAAGGAAGCTTCGAGGAGGCCACGAGGTAGGGGGGCGCGCCCACCCCCCTAGGGCGCGCCCTCCACCCTCGTGGGGCCCTCGAGGCCCCCCTGACGTACTTCTTCCGCCTATATATCTCCATATACCCTAAAAACATCAGGGAACACAATAGATCGGGAGTTCCGCCGCCAGAAGCCTTCGTAGCCGCCAAAAACCAATCTAGACCCGTTCCGGTACCCTGCCGGAGGGGGCAATCTCTCTCCGGTGGCCATCTTCATCATCCCGGTGCTCTCCATGATGAGGAGGGAGTAGTTCTCCCTCGAGGCTGAGGGTATGTACCAGTAGCTATGTGTTTGATCTCTCTCTCTCTCGTGTTCTTGATTTGGCACGATCTTGATGTATCACGAGCTTTGCTATTATAGTTGGATCCTATGATGTTTTCTCCCCCCTCTACTCTCTTGTAATGGATTGAGTTTCCCCTTTGAAGTAATATTATCGGATTGAGTCTTTAAAGATTTGAGAACACTTGATGTATGCCTTGCCGTGCGTATCTGTGGTGACAATGGGATACCACGTGATTCACTTGATGTATGTTTTGGTGATCAACTTGTGGGTTCCGCCCATTAACCTATGCATAGGGGTTGGCACACGTTTTCATCGTGATTCTCCGGTAGAACTTTGGGGCACTCTTTGAGGTCCTTTGTGTTGGTTGAATAGATGAATCTGAGATTGTGTGATGCATATTGTATAATCATACCCACGGATACTTGAGGTGACATTGGAGTATCTAGGTGACATTAGGGTTTTGGTTGATTTGTGTCTTAAGGTGTTATTCTAGTACGAACTCTAGGGCTGTTTGTGACACTTATAGGAATAGCCCAATGGATTGATTGGAAAGAATAACTTTGAGGTGGTTTTGTACCCTACCATAATCTCTTCGTTTGTTCTCCGCTATTAGTGACTTTAGAGTGACTCTTTGTTGCATGTTGAGGGATAGTCATGTGAACCAATTATGTTATTATTGTTTAGGGAACTTGCACTAGCGAAAGTATGAACCCTAGGCCTTGTTTCAACGCATTGCAATACTGTTTGTGCTCACTTTTATCATTAGTTACCTTGCTGTTTTTATAATTTCAGATTATAAATACCCATATCTACTATCCATATACCACTTGTATCACCATCTCTTCGCCGAACTAGTGCACCTATACAATTTAGCATTGTATTGGGTGTGTTGGGGACACAAGAGACTCTTTGTTATTTGGTTGCAGGATTGCTTGAGAGAGACCATCTTCATCCTACGCCTCCTACGGATTGATAAACCTTAGGTCATCCACTTGAGGGAAATTTGCTACTGTCCTACAAACCTCTGCACTTGGAGGCCCAACAACGTCTACAAGAAGAAGGTTGTGTAGTAGACATCAATATTCCCGAGGACGATAGTATGTCTATTATTCTTGGAAGACCCTTTTTGAATACTGCAGGAGCTATTATTGATTGCAACAAAGGCAATGTCACTTTTCATGCTAATGGTAATGAGCATACTGTACACTTTCCGAGGAAACAACCTCAAGTCCACAGTATCAATTCTATTGAAAAAATTCAATCGATTATTTTTGGAGGTTTTAAATTTCCTCTTCCTACTATCAAGAAGAAATAGGATATTCTTATTGTTGGGGATGTGCATATCCCCATTGAGGTAACCTAGTGTTATTCGAAAATTCTCCGGTTCCATGTTATTCGGAATGAGTTTATTAACAAGACTTGATCAACCTTGTTAATGGATTCCTTTTGATGATCATGAGATGGATGAATTTAGAAAACACAACTCTCTGTACCCTCCTTTTACTTTCTGTTATTTATATTAATTAAAATAAAAATAAGTATTTTCTGTCTGTTATCTGAATTATCCGTGCAATATAAAAATACCTCGAAAATAAAAGTTCTCCAAATGCCCTGTAATTTAAATATGATTTTTCTGGAATATTTGAGAATATTTGGCACTGAGAACATAGCAGGGGGGCATCCACCTGGCCATGAGGGTGGAGGGCGCGCCCTACCCCCTGGGCGCGCCCCCTGCCTCGTGGGCCCACGGTGTCCCTCCTCCACTTATTCCTGCACCCATACACTCCTTTTTCCTCCCACAAACACCATTATCCAGCTCAAACCCGAGTCCAAGCTCATTTGCTGCGATTTTCGATCTCTTTTCTCAAAGCACCTCTCACAAAACTACTTTGGGGATTGTTCCTTGGTATGTGACTCCTCCATTGGTCCCATTAGTTTTTGTTCTAGTGCTTTGTTCATTGCATATTTTTGCTGCTTAGGTGGCCCTGTTCTTGAGCTTGCATGTCAAATTTATATGGTTCCAAGTAGTTCTAATGCATGATATAGGCTCTAGGCACTTGTAGGAGTAGTTTCTATCAATTTTGTTGAGTTTGGTTTACTTTTATTTGAAGTTACTAAAAATTTCAAAAAAAATTCAGAGGAATAAATATGTTTAGGAAAATGTACCAAGGTGGTTCTTCAAGGAAGCAAGGACCCAGGCTTGCAATGCGTGATGCTGACAATGAGCCACCAAGGGACGCTCCAGTGCGACCTTGTGAATGGCCTTCAGAGAACTTCATGGATCGAGCGGGAATTAAGGAAGAATTTAACGCATATTTGCGTAACGCTAATCTTGTGAGCTTCGAGGAAGAAAAATGTCGCCGTACCACTATCTCACTAGTTCCTTTGTGAGGAGGTTTGAATTTTCATCTTCACGCAATTCTGAGGCTGTCCTGTTTGATCTCTATGAAAATTCTTATACTACGGACTTAGAGGATTTTACCACTGCTGGCAAACTTCCACAATGGGGTAGTGCTAGTGAACCTCGCAAATCTGAGATTTTCTTGCTAGTATAACTATGGGGGAATCTAGAGATATAGCACAAGCTACCATAGAGAGCATTCATTTTCCTGCTATACATTATTTCGCTCTCTTCATAGGTAGACGCATTAACAGTAAAGATGAAGCATGTCACATGTGTGTCCCTGACCTTAGTATTCTTAGGAGTGCTGTGGCAGGAGATAAATCTTATAATTTGGGAGCCATTGTTGCACATAGGTTGCATCTTAATAGATTTAATGGAGATTTCTTCGGTGGAATTTATGCAACCCGCATAGCTAATTTTCTTGGTATAACCATACTTGAGGATGATATTGAGTTGCCTCCTGCTTATTTGGATTATGAAGCTATGGTTCGTCATCAGTTTGTTGAGAGGAACGATTAGTTCCTCCAGTACCGACTAATCTTTGACAGACGACGCACCTATCACGTCGCTCTCCCTGCTTCTAGTTTCTTTGATTTTCAGGCAAAGGGGAGATATTTTATAACCAGAGAGGAGGCGGAAGAGTATAAGAGGAGGGCTGAGATAGCTCGCCTCCAAGCTGTAGCCCACGATGCAATGACTGCTGCATCTTAGTACGACCCCAACTACAACTTTGGATATCCACCAGGCCATCCGTGGCCATAGACCAACTTAGGCTAAAAGCCAAACTTGGGGGAGTACGTATTTCTCACCGACATTACATTCATGTTCACACACTCATTGCTAGATGTCGGTGCTCATACTTTTTCATTGTAATATCCATGCTAGTTTATTTTCTCTTTTTATGCTTTCTTCTTATGTGTTTAATAAACCTTAAGAAAAACCAAAAAATATGTGTTATAGCTTTTAGCTAGTTTTAATTTCCATGCTTGTAGTAGTAATTAAAAAGAAAACCCGAAAAGACTTCATGTTCTTCTTTTGCTTGTTGGGAGCTTTCCCGTGTAAATAGTTTTATTTCTTTTCTTTTCTTTGGGGTCGATAGGAGAAGACCATAATTAAATTGTTGAAGTGACTCCTATATGCATTATTGTTGATTTAACCAAGAGTCCATATTGCCTTGTCTTCTCCTGTTTATTAAATGCTTGCAGATTCCAGCTTAGTCCAAAGCACGCGCACTATTATTATTATTCACATCGTTCGGTTGTGCAAGTGAAAGGCAATTATGATGATATATGATGGACTGATTGAGATGGGAGAAGCTGGTATGAACTCGACCTCTCTTGTTTTTGTAAATATGATTAGTTCATCGTTCCTGATTCAGCCTATATCTCTAGCACGGATTGACTCTGTGGGTTCACCGACATCCTCTTTTTTTCGTATGTGGTATCTTTGGCCAGTTCCTACGAGGTGGTACTATTCTTCTTTGCACGCTACTGACTTTAGGATTCTGAGTTTCTGACCTGGACTACGAGTCCACGACATCTAATTGGGCTTTGGCTGGGCCTCCTCCACCCTTAATAAGCAATAATAAGAACACGAAAGCCAGAGCGTGTCGGACTCCTCCTCTTCCCCTTGCATGATTGCATCCTCATAAACCATATCAGCCCCCGCTGCCTCTCCAATCCCCGATCCTCTACTTGCCCACTCCTTTGCCTTGCATCTGAGTCGGTCAGCATGATATCAAAACCTGGCGGCCTGGGCCTCGCCGTCGCCGAGGAAAGCGGCGTCGGTGCGGGCGAACAGAGGGTGCTCCTTCTCCACCCATGGCGTGGTCGTCGTCTATCATCGCAGAACGGATGTAGGCGCAAGCGTAACCTCAGGACCCAGACGTACATACAAGTCCGCGAGAGATGCTGCGGCCGTGGATGGAGTGGCATCCAGGAGGGGCCGCGCATCGCAAGCTCCCAGCGTGTCCACGAGCTTTGTACCGGCCGGTGCCATCGCGACGCCGTAGCCGTCTCAATGATGGGATCAGGACGAGGTACGAGAATGCCTATCTAGAAAATCCAGATTGAGTGTTTTCACTGACTTCCGCGTCGTTTGTTTCCCTCCAACATATCATATATAGCAATTGTTTCTAGCTCTGGCGCGATTTCTGATCGGGACGCATCATCCACCAGAATTGGTGGCTCTTTCGCTAGCGACATGTTTTGAGGCTTGCCCTGCTACATCATCAGAATTCGCCACGGCCAGTCCGAGGGCTTCAACTTCATATTGTTTTGAAGGGATCCATGAGCTGTTGTTTGAGTTAGATCGAACCGATCGATTTGCAACGCTCCACTATTGCATTCTTTTGACGGTCCCAAGGAAGACATGGGGGGATATTGACGAAGAGGAAGCAACTACTGTCATTGGTGTCCTCTACTAAATTCCGATCTTTGCCACCTCCCTCTTAAGGTATTTTCTGTTTGTCTCAAGCAAATAGGAGTTTCATTATTATTTTTGAGCAATTCAGAGTTGCTTTTTCATATTTGTTAGAGAATCAGATCGATGAATATTGAGTTTATATCAATTAGGGTATCTTTTACAAGCTAATACTATCTGATCTGACACTATGTTAAGCTAATGATTTCATGTACTACTTATTTCGTGATTTTCAAGTTGCACGATTTGGCTTTTGGAGGCAATTCCAGATCTGGCTTAGTGACAAGATCATCTTTTTCTTGAGTTATTTAGCTAACAACATCACAAGACACGGTCCTAATTGTTTCCAGATTTATATCGCTAATCAATCTTCCTTCATTGAAATTCTGAACATGCCAATGTGTTAAGCTCGTAATGTATTTCTTATGGTGGAGTGACTAATAAGTCATAGTTCTGCAAAGTTCGACCAGGCGGCTATGCATGTGCAAGTATAAATACATCGGCTGGTGCGTATACAGGGTGAGTGCAAGGCACGCTGTCCCATTTGACTGAAGCCAGTAGACTACAAGGATTTGCAGTACTGAGAGACTCATCCTACACTGGTAAAAATCACGATGGATTCACCCATGATTATTTCTACTGTGGGTTGCTTTTAGTGGTTTGATACGTGACCTGAATATGAGCTAGAGTCTTCTATGCTATCGGTTGGTCTTATATTCTCATACCTTAACATGTCCTACTCATTTACTTACAGTTTCATGATCCAGCACAGCCTTTCTATTTTCTTCATATTCTTAAGCAATTACTCACATTTGAAGAATGACGGATGAAGCATGCCCTCTTTTTGAAAACTATTGTGGACCATTGGTGCTCGAGATTATATTGTGCTTTGGGCCATTGTGAGTGTCTATCAACATGAATTGCTTACGTGATACAAGAACTAGGGGAAAAATTGCAAGTTGCGTCTCTACGTCAGAGGGCGATTGCGCATACATGGTCTAGGAATCTTTTTACTGATCTCATGGTTGTGAGTGATATTTGGTTAAACTGGCCCTAGCTATACCACATCAGCGGTGTAAAGTATGTGTATTGTTGTTCAGAGGTTGTGTAGATAAATCTTTACCGATTTTTATCATGTAAGTTTCAATTATTGCATGCCAAATAAACATAAGTTCATGTTTAATTGTTTACTTGTCTCATGCTCTCTCTTCATTATTCTATATCAAAGTGATGTTGTTCAATGCGTTTGCCCTTTCTGATGTAGAAATTGATTTTCATGTTTAACTGTTTACTCCTATTTTGGTTTTTTCCTTTAGTTTGACTTTTTTTGGTGAACTGTAGATTTCATTGCAGGGTAGATTTGTTGCTTGATTCTAGAACGTCTTTGGCGAATTCTTGGTTGATTCTAGAACGTCTTTAGCTTCCTTGGCACTTGACACGGCAGACGCGTGTGTGTGTGCAGATCTCCCATGCATCCACTGCACCACCTGCATGCTATTGGATGGCAGTCGGGTGTCCAAGCATGTGGAAGGCCTATCCGCTGTGGCGGCCCAGCTCAGCTCTGAGAAGAGAACAATTCCAAGGACCAACCACGTCTACCACAACTCCTAAACCACTGCAAGATTGTAATTAAGTTGCTTTATCAATCAATCATAGGCTATAATTAACCAGTATAATTTGCATGTGCAACACCAGAGACCTTTTGATTGAATTGGTGGTATTTTTCTGACCCAAATCAGTTCATAGAAATGCTAGCCTGATACAATTATTGTATCCTTTTGTCCTGTCAAGAAGATGGTCTTTTGTCATGTCATGCTGATGGTCTTTTGTCTTGTCAAGCAGATGGTTAATTACTGGACAAGTAGAGCATGGCATTTCTCACGTGCAATAGCCTCGATCCACACTGACAAGCCACATATGATACTTCAACTCAAGTGGCTTGATAAGTTTTTTACTATGTGTACTCATGTATTATTTAGGTCTGAATATTATCATATTTGATTGGTGTCCTCAGTTCATAACACACACTAACAGGTTACTTCTTTCTGGCTTTAACTTTGAAGCCTAAATAAGTATCTTTTGATTGGTACTCATGTATTATTAGGTTAGAATAGTATCAGATTTGATTGTGCTTGCAGTCATTTGTGATTCTAAGTTTGTGTATAATATATGTTCACAAGACATAAATTTAGAACTTTCGGCACATGTGTACTTTAATATTCTTGCACGCTTTTATTCCTTGATTTTTTTTTCCATTGAATATGTGTCAAGTTAGTCTATAATTATTTCATCAGAGCTCATAACATGGCATGGTTTGAAGCATCAACCACTAGCTTCATTATTTGTGCTCCTGGGACCTGGACATATCCTTCATGCCAATAAGTTTATTTAGTGATGACACCTGAACATGTAACTCACATTTCTTTAGAAATTTAAAAGTTTTTTTCTTATACTCATGGTTCAGAGTGCGGTGTGGTAACCCTGATTGACATGATTGTGATGATAGTTTTGCTATTGATTTTCAGAAGTCAAGCAGACATACTCATGAACGTTGTGCTGTCTATTTGTTATCCATCCATACTGCCTAGGGTTTTCATGGATGGCTGTTGAGCCCATCTCAAATGAATAGCTGGATATCAAATGTAGCGCCATCATGTGTCCTAACAAAATTGAAGTTTTTTCTTGGGTAGGACTGGGAAGTTCTGTGGATTACAATCATAATTACTAAAGATGATGGCAACCTTATCTCCGACACTTGTCAGAGCTCGATATAAGAAGTGTCGTGTAGCGGCATGTGGAGCAGGTTTTGTGACTTTTTTCCGTTGCAACGCACTGGCATATGAACGGAGGGAGTATGTATTTTTTTTGCCAATTTCCTGGGCGGGCCATGGCCCAGTTCGGCCACTACATGCTGCTATATTACGAGTTAATTACTTCTGCCTTACACTATCTTAAGACACACCAAACTCTGAACATATATGCTCGCAAAAGCAAACCAGATGCCATGTAAGAATTAGCAACCCCAATAGACAGAAAATCAACACACCTGATTCGGTAGAGCGCAGCGGAGCTGAAGGTCAACGGCGGGGCAGCGCCGGGCTTTGGTGACGCTTGAGGAGTAACGAATCTGAGCAGCTGTCAAGCTTTATCTCCCGCACGTGGGCTACATAAGTTACCACACCTGTGACATGTTCGTTATCGTGGAATTTTCACTAAAGTTACCAGCGGAATGTTTTTCAACAATTTTTCCCCTTTTGTGAATGTTACCGCGGTGTTTGTAAGTGCTGTCAGATCTACGGTCCGTATATTACCATGCTATTTACATAGAAGTTACCGAGGGTATGTTTTCGACAACCTTTTCTCTCGGGCCAAATATTTTCTCTCCGGTCAAAAATTACCACAATGTTTGTATGTAAGTTATCACGTCTGCAGTGTGTATATGATCATGTTATTTACACATAAGTTACCGGTTATTGTTGAATAAATTTTTCCACAACTTGCTCAAGTTCCTACTATAGAAAAAAAACAAAATAGTATTCTTACATGCAATACAAATTATTGCCCCATGACTAATTTGGTTTGTACAAGAAGAATATATACATCCCCCATTGAAGAAAATACAAATATTTCACTCACCCTCGAAATAATCAAAATTTTATGAAATTTTAGAAATTTTGTTGAATTTTTCCTTGTACATGAATGGTTTACAATAAAAGTTGGATAGGTACACAATTATGTGATGATAACCTTAACATGAATAGATTTGTAACTGAATAGTATCGACGGCAAGATAACTAATATTCACCATAGTGGTAAATTTAACCGAGCTAACGGCATGGTGATAACTATAACCTAAATATGGTGGCAACTATTCTACTTGAACTCGTTTTATCAGCTATCAACCGTTAAAAAAGGCACAACACAAAAACAGTAGGATGTCTATCATTCCCTGAATAAACTGAAGAAAGTAAAAAGAGAGTGGGGGAAAGCAAGTTATTAGACACATGTCATCGGCGTCATTGTAGCTGAGGGCAATTCTGCAAGCTTGCTTACACCATAATTTTCTTATGTATATTGAAGTTAGTAATGACACGCCATTCACCACTCTGGAAAACAACTCCGATTATCCGTGTTTATCGACTCGCTCTCCACCTTTAGCGCCAAGGTACTCGCATTTGGTTCCACTTTTTTATATGCAAATGCACCATTATCTCCTTTTTCACCATTGTGGTTCTGCATGTGCTTGAGTTATGCATTATGGCTCTCCACTTTGAAGTAGAAGGCGTTCAGCTTGGTTACAACCCCTTGTCCTGGTAATTTCGTTGTTGTTTTGCTTTGCCTGGATTGTTCTTGATCTCTCAAGTTTTGTTGTCCTTATTATCCTATTATGACCCATCTTCATTGGAGCATTTGTCCATTTATGAACCATGCTCATAAACTCTTCTAAATTATATATTTCTGGTTTGTCTGAGCAGATCTATCAAGTTTGGCTGACGGCTCCATAGTTGTGTTTGTTTTCTTGGATTTCATCGCCATTTTGGTCGTTCAAGAGGCTACTGTCACCGTTAGTCTTCATCTTGGCCAACATAGTATGCTCTCTTTTCTCTGTATTGCTATTTACCTCTTTGATTTAGAAGTGTAGCTATTGACAACCAACATTAGTTTGCAGCACAGTCTCCATCTGTAACAGCCAATTGATCCAAACAAGCATCCAGTTAAAATACCTGAACTGCAGCTCTGAAGAATTCCATCTTCTACTCTAAACAGTAGCTCTGATTCGATGCACCTCGACGGGAGAAAAATCCACACCAGCGAGCCACACGACCGACGGAGTGGTGCAGGCGGGGTCGATGGCAGTCGTCATGGAGGCACAGGAGGTCACAGTCGTCAGGCAGAGCTGTGTTTCCTGCCGCAGCGAGCCGCCCGGCCGGTGAAGAGGTGCAGGCAATGGTCAACGGCGGTGTTCAGGAAGTCGCCGGAGGTTGCGGGCATCTGGGAGAAAGGGGTAGAGCAGAGGAGCTCCTTTCAAAGGTGATAGCAACGAGTAGAAAAAGATGAGAGAGGACGAGGGAGGAAGGAGGATGAAGGGAATAAAAAGGAGCCGAGGGGGCGGCAGCGGCGATGGCTCGTCGAAGGAGAAGGCAGCTACGCTGAATGAGGAAGACGGGCGGCGCGCGCTCGAGCACTGCAGGGGACGGCGTATCGGTATTGTGCGTCGCTCAGGGGCGAGATGTGCTCGAGCGATTTGGATGGAACGACGACGAGAGCGTGTGGCAATTTTGCACGTTGGATTCAAATCGACGGCATCCAGGTGGTGTGGCGTTTTTGCAATCTGTCATAGGGTTGCCAAATACATTTTTCGTTTAATATTTCGCCCGGTGCAATGCACGGGCATTTGTACTAGTGAATAAACATGTTTGCAATGACAACTAGAGATCATAGTTTCTTGTGCCATGCTTAATTAGCTAGGAGCTTATAATGGTTTACCTTGCGTGCCAACATGCTATTAAAATGGTTGTGATGTGGTATGATAGGGTGGTATCCTCCTCTGAATGATTTAAGTGACTTGACTTGGCACATGTTCACGCATGTAGTTGAAACAAAATCAACATAGCCTTCACGATATTTATGTTCATGGTGGATTATATCCTACTCATGCTTGCATTCGGTGTTGATTAATTTTAATGCATGTTCATGACTGTTGTCGCTCTCTAGCTGGTCGCTTCCCAGTCTTTTTCTAGCCTTCACCTGTACTAAGCGGGAATACTGCTTGTGCATCCAATCCCATAAACCACGAAGTTATCCCATATGAGTACACCATACCTACCTATATACGGTATCTACCTGCAGTTCCAAGTAAATTTGTATGTGCCAAACTCTAAACCTTCAAATAAATATCCTGTTTTATATGCTCGAATAGCTCATGTATCAACTAGGGATGTCCGTATCTTCCATGTTAGGCGGGTTATTCTCAAGAGGAGTGGACTCTTATCCTCACTCACGAGAAAATGGCTGGTCACCGGGATGCCCAGTCCCATGCTTTATGCAAACTAAATCAAAATAATTGCAAACAAAACTCCCCTTGGGACTCTTGTTAGTTGGAGGCGCTCGTTGTTTCGAGCAAGCCATGGATTGATGCTTGTTGGTGGAGGGGGGTATAAACTTTACCATTCTGTTTGGGAATCGCCTATAATGTGTGTAGCATGGAAGATATCGCCATCTCTTGGTTGTTGTGTTGACAACGAAAGTATACCGCTCAAAATATTATTCATCTCTATTTTGAAACCAAGCTCTGGCACCTCTACAAATCCCTGCTTCCTCTGTGAAGGGCCTATCTATTTACTTTCATGTTGAGTCATCATCCTCTTATTAAAAAGCACCAGTTGGAGAGCACTGCTGTCATTTGCATTCATTACTATTAGTTTACATTGAGTATGACTTAACTGGATCTCTTTTACCATGAATTACAATGTCTAGTCAGTCCTTGATCTTTAAAGGTGCTCTGCATTTATGTTTTGCGGTCTCAGAAAGGGCTAGCGAGATACCATCTTGTTATATCATATTATGATTGTTTTGAGAAAGTGTTGTCATCCGAGATTTATTATTATTGCTCACTAGTTGATTATGCCATTGATATGAGTAAACATGAGACCTATGTGTTATTGTGAATATGGTTAGTCTATAATCTTTGCTGAAAACTTGAATGCTGGCTTTACATATTTACAACAACAAGAGCAAACATAGTTTGTAAAAGTTTTTCTTTATCACTTTCAGTTTATCAACTGAATTGCTTGAGGACAAGCAAATGCTTAAGCTTGGGGAAGTTGATACGTCTCTGTCGTATCTACTTTTTCAAACACTTTTGCCCTAGTTTTGGACTCTAACTTGCATGATTTGAATGGAACTAACCCGGAATTATGTTGTTTTCAGCAGAATTGTCATGGTATTATTTATGTGCAGAAACAAAAGTTCTCGGAATGACCTGAAACTCCAAGGAACATATTTTTGGAAATAATAAAAAATACTGGAAAAAGATCAAGGCCAGGGGGCCCACACCCTAGCCACAAGGGTGGGGGCGCACCTGCCCCCTGGGCGCGCCCCCCTACCTTGTGGGCCCCCTGGAGCTCCTCCGACCTCGACTCCAACTTTATATATTTGCTTTCGGGGAGAAAAAAATAAGGGAGAAGGATTCATTGCGTTTTATGATACGGAGCCGCCGGCAAGCCCTAAAACCTCTCGGGAGGGCTGATCTGGAGTCCGTTCGGGGCTCCGGAGAGGGGAATCCGTCGCCATCATCATCATCAACCATCCTCCACCACCAATTTTGTGATGCTCACCGCCGTGCATGAGTAATTCCATCGTAGGCTTGCTGGACGGTGATGGGTTGGATGAGATTTATCATGTAATCGAGTTAGTTTTGTTAGGGTTTGATCCCTAGTATCCACTATGTTCTGAGATTGATGTTGCTATGACTTTGCTATGCTTAACGCTTGTCACTAGGGCCCGAGTGCCATGATTTCAGATCTTAACCTATTGTGTTTTCATCAATATATGAGAGTTCTTGATCCTATCTTGCAAGTCTATAGTCACCTACTATGTGTTATGATCCGGCAACCCCGAAGTGACAATAATCGGGACCACTCCCGGTGATGACTGTAATTTGAGGAGTTCGTGTATTCACTATGTGTTAATGCTTTGGTCCGGTACTCTATTAAAAGGAGGCCTTAATATCCCTTAGTTTTCGCTAGGACCCCGCTACCACGGGAGGGTATGACAAAAGATGTCATGCAGGTTCTTTTCGATAAGCACGTATGACTAT
Organism: Triticum urartu; assembly: GCF_003073215.2. Taxonomy (NCBI): domain Eukaryota; kingdom Viridiplantae; phylum Streptophyta; class Magnoliopsida; order Poales; family Poaceae; genus Triticum; species Triticum urartu. The sequence goes on from NC_053028.1 coordinate 117,271,896, forward strand.
ATTCGGAATACATGCCTACATTACATTGATGAATTGGAGCTAGTTCTGTGTCACCGTAGGTTATGACTGTTACATGATGAACCACATCCGGCATAATTCTCTATCACCGATCCATTGCCTACGAGCTTTCCATATATTTTTCTTTGTATTATTTATTTTTCCGTTGCTATTGTTACAATCACTATAAAATACCAAAAACATTACTTTTGTTATCATTACCTTTTGCTACCCTTACCACTACTATCATATTACTTTGCTACTAAATACTTTGCTGTAGATATTAAGTTTCCAGGTGTGGTTGAATTGACAACTCAGCCGCTAATACTTGAGAATATTCTTTGGCTCCCCTTGTGTCGAATCAATAAATTTGGGTTGAATACTCCACCCTTGAAAACTGTTGCGATCCCCTATACTTGTGGGTTATTATTGGTTGAATAGATGAATCTGAGATTGTGTGATGCATATCGTATAATCATACCCATGGATACTTGAGGTGCCATTGGAGTATCTAGGTGACATTAGGGTTTTTGTTGATTTGTGTCTTAAGGTGTTATTCTAGTACGACCTCTAGGATAGATTGAACGGAAAGAATAGCTTCATGTTATTTTACTACGGACTCTTGAATAGATCGATCAGAAAGAATAACTTTGAGGTGGTTTCGTAGCCTACAATAATCTCTTTGTTTGTTCTCCGCTATTAGTGACTTTGGAGTGACTCTTTGTTGCATGTTGAGGGACAGTTATATGATCCAATTATGTTATTATTATTGAGCGAACTTGCACTAGTGAAAGTATGAACCCTAGGCCTTGTTTCCTAGCATTGCTATACCGTTTATGCTCACTTTTATCACTTGCTACCTTGCTGTTTTTATATTTTCAGATTACAAAAACCTATATCTACAATCCATATTGCACTTGTATCACCATCTCTTCTCCGAACTAGTGCACCTATACAATTTACCATTGTATTGGTTGTGTTGGGGACACAAGAGACTCTTTGTTATTTGGTTGAAGGATTGCTTGAGAGAGACCATATTCATCCTACGCCTCCCACAGATTGATAAACCTTAGGTCATCCACTTGAGGGAAATTTGCTACCGTCCTACAAACCTCTGCACTTGGAGGCCCAACAACGTCTACAAGAAGAAGGTTGTGTAGTAGACATCAAGCTCTTTTCTGGCGCCATTGCCGGGGAGGTTAGTGCTTGAAGATATATCTTTAGATCTTGCAATCAAATCTTTTTTCTTGTTTTATCACTAGTTTAGTTTGTAAAATAAAATTGCAAAAAATGGAATTAAGGTTGCCTCATATGCTTCATCTTTTTAATGTCTTCCGTGAAAATAAGGATTCCGATAATTGTGTTCAATTGCTAGAGGAAGAATGCATTAGAATGTTTGGCACTGAATCTTTGTATGATGAGCATGATTGCAATGTTGTTAGTATGAATTCCTTGAATATCCATGATGCTAATGATATGAAAAGCCACAAGCTTGGGGAAGCTATGTTTGATGAAGATGATATTTTTTGTCCCCCAAGTTTTGATGAGCAAATTTATTTTGATGATAGCATGCCTCCTATTTATGATGATTATATTAATGAAAGTGGGTTTGGAGAGGTCATGACTTTAGTTAATGTTAATCCCACTATTTTGGAAGGGTCACTACTGGAATCAGCTTCTTTGTCATCCGGTATGGCGGACGGCAAAGGCATAGATCACGGACGGCAAACTGTCTGGATGAACACGTGCCAGCAAAGGCCTTCTTTGCCGTCTGGTTCTTAGAAACGGACGGCAAAGGATTACGCCGTCTGCCATCCGAGGCCAGCAGACGGCAAAGACAGCGGACGACAATGCGGTGGCGTGAGGGCCGTTAGGGGGTTAATGGCGCTCTTTGTTGTCTGCCAGCGGATGGCAAAGAGTCAAAGCTCTTTTTCAAAATGGAGCTAACCTAGAAGAAAATGAAGAAGAAGAAGACGAAGAAGAAGAAGACTAGAAGAATACGATAAGAAGACTAGAAGAAGAAGAAGAAGACTATAAGCTTATTATGTAAACTTGGTCATTTTGTGCTAACATAAGTAATTTTGGAGTTAACCTATAGAAAACTAAGCATATTAGAGATAAATTAGAGCCAACTTATGTAATTTTGGAGAAGAAGAAGAATAAGCAAAAGAAGAAGAACAAGACTCTAAGCTTATTATGTAAACTTGGTCATTTTGTGCTAACATAAGTAATTTTGGAGCTAACCTATAGGAAACTAAGCATATTAGAGATAACTTACATATTAGGGTCAACTTAGGTAAAATGGAGCCAACCTAGCTAATTATGCCATCTTTGAGTGAACTAAGCATATTAGAGCTAACTTATGTCATTTTGGAGGAGAGGAAGAAGAAGAAGAAGAAGAAGAAGAAGAAGAAGAAGAAGAAAAGGAAAAGGAGGAAAGAAGAAGAAGAAAAGGAAAAGGAGGAAAGAAGAAGAAGAAGACTATAAGATTATTATGTAAACTTGGTTAATTTGTGCTAACATAAGTAATTTTGGAGCTAACCTATAGGAAACTAAACATAGTAGAGATAAGTTAGCATTTTACAGCTAACATAGGTAACTAAGCATATTAGAGCTAACTTATGTCATTTTGGAGGAAACAAAGCTAAGTATATATATATATATATCATTTTGGAGATCTGACATACCTGACATAGTTCAGTTCTCATTGTTCTTCTCCTTCCTCAGCCTGATGCACCAAGAGCGGCGAGGCGGTGGAGGCAGTGGGATGTAGTATTCTACCACAATTGGCGTGATCATGTCGCCCAGCTGTGGGATCGCCGGCTGATAACCCACAAGTATAGGGGATCGCAACAGTTTTCGATAAGTAAGAGTGTCGAACCCAACGTGGAGCTAAAGGAAGAACAAATATTCCCTCAAGTTCTATCGACCACCGATACAACTCTACGCACGCTTGACATTCGCTTTACCTAGAACAAGTATGAAACTAGAAGTATTTTGTAGGTGCTGTTGGATAGGTTTGCAAGGTAATAAAGAGCAAGTAAATAGAAAGTAGGGGCTGTTTAGATAAAGAAATAACTAAGTTAGTTTTAGTAAAGAGCTTGTTGTTACGAGAAAGTTATTTGTCCCTAGGCAATCGATAACTAGACCGGCAATCATTATTGCAATTTTATATGAGAGAGGCATAAGCTAACATACTTTCTCTACTTGGATCATATGCACTTATGATTGGAACTATAGCAAGCATCCGCAACTACTAAAGATCATTAAGGTAAAACCCAACCATAGCATTAAAGCATCAAGTCCTCTTTATCCCATATGCAACGACCCCCTTACTCGGGTTTGTGTTTCAGTCACTCACGCAACTCACTACAAGCGAATCATGAATGTATTGCAACACCCTACAGCGGGGATCCCTCACTCTTGCGCGACACAGAGAGCACCATAGGATAGCATCAATAATAAAACATGCAACTCAAACCAATCACGATCATCAAATAGCCCATAGGACAAAATAGATATACTCAAACATCACAGGATAGCCATACATCATTGGGAAATAATATATAGTGTTGAGCACCATGTTTAAGTAGATATTACAGCGGGTAAGAGAGGGATTACACCGCTTCATAGAGGGGGGAAGAGTTGGTGATGATGGCGGTGAAGTTGTTGGTGAAGATTGCGGTGATATGATGATGGCCCCCGGCGGCACTCCGGTGCCACCGGAAGCGAGGGGGAGAGAGCCCCCCTCCTTCTTCTTCTTCCTTGACCTCCTCCCTAGATGGGAGAAGGGTTTCCCCTCTGGTCCATGGCCTCCATGGCATGGGAGGGGGAGAGCCCCTCCGAGATTGGATTTCTCTCTCTGTCTCTCTCTGTTTCTGCGTTCTCGGAATCTGCCCATTCGCCGTTTCTTATATTCCCGGAGATCCGTCGCTCCGATTGGGCTGAAATTTTAACATGATCTCTATCCGGATATTAGCTTTCTTGGGTTGAAAGAAGGGAATCAACCGCCTTACGGGGTGGCCATGAAGGTCAGGGGCGCGCCCCCTGCCTCGTGGCCCCCTCGGGCACCATCTCACGTGGATTTTTCTTCACAAAAATCATATATATTCCAAAAAAAATCTCTGTCAGTTTTTATCCCGTTTGGACTCCGTTTGATATGGATATTCTGCGAAACAAAAAACATGCAACAAACAGGAACTGGCACTGGGCACTGGATCAATATGTTGGTCCCAAAAATAGTATAAAAAGTTGCCAAAAGTATATGAAAGTTGTAGAATATTGGCATGGAAAAATCAAAAATTATAGATACGACGGAGACGTATCAGCATCCCCAAGCTTAATTCCTGCTCGTCCTCGAGTAGGTAAATGATAAAAAAGATAATTTTTGATGTGGAATGCTACCTAGCAAAATCTTGATCACATATCTAATCATGGCATGAATATTAAGACACGAGTGATTCAAAGCAATAGTCTATCATTTGACCTAAAAACAATAATACTTCAAGCCCACTAATAAAGCAATCATGTCTTTTCAAAATAACAAGGCCAAAGAAAGTTATCCCTACAAAATCATATAGTCTGGCTATGCTCTATCTTCCCCACATAAAATATTCACATCATGCGCAACCCCGATGACAAGCCAAGCAATTGTTTCATACTTTTGACGTTCTCAAACCTTTTCAACGTTCACGCAATACATGAGCATGAGCCATGGACATAGCACTATAGGTGGAATAGAATGGTGGTTGTGGAGAAGACAAAAGGGAGAAGATAGTCTCACATCAACTAGGCGTATCAACGAGCTATGGAGATGCCCATCAATAGATATCAATGTGAGTGAGTAGGGATTGCCATGCAACGGATGCACTAGAGCTATAAGTATATGAAAGCTCAAACTGAAACTAAGTGGGTGTGCATCCAACTTGCTTGCTCACGAAGACCTAGGGCATTTGAGGAAGCCCATCGTTGGAATATACAAGCCAAGTTCTATAATGAAAAATTCCCACTAGTATATCAAAGTGATAACTCAAGGGACTCTCTATATGAAGAACATGGTGCTACTTTTAAGCACAAGTGTGGTAAAAGGATAGTAACATTGCCCCTTCTCTCTTTTTCTCTCATTTTTTTGTTTTTTTCTTCTTTTTTTGGGGCCTTCTCTTTTTTTCAGCCTTTCTCTTTTTTGTCCGAAGTCTCACCCCGACTTGTGGGGGAATCATAGTCTCCACCATCCTTTCCTCACTGGGGCAATGCTCTAATAATGATGATCATCACACTTTTATCTACTTACAACTCAATATTACAACTCGATACTAGAACAAAGATATGACTCTATATGAATGCCTCCGGCGGTGTATCAGGATGTGCAATGATCTAGCGTAGCAATGACATCAAAAAATGGACAAGCCATGAAAACATCATGCTAGCTATCTTACGATCATGCAAAGCAATATGGCAATGAATGCTCAAGTCATGTATATGATGATGATGGAAGTTGCATGGCAATATATCTCGGAATGGCTATGGAAATGCCATGATAGGTAGGTATGGTGGTTGTTTTGAGGAAGGTATATGGTGGGTTTATGGTACTGGCGAAAGTTGCGCGATACTAGAGAGGCTAGCAATGGTGGAAGGGTGAGAGTGCGTATAATCCATGGACTCAACATTAGTCATAAAGAACTCACATACTTATTGCAAAAGTCTATTAGCTATCGAAACAAAGTACTATGCACATGCTCCTAGGGGGATAGATTGGTAGGAAAAGACCATCGCTCGTCCCCGACCGCCACTCATAAGGAAGACAATCAATAAATAAATCATGCTCCGACTTTGTTACATAACGGTTCACCATACGTGCATGCTACGGGAATCACAAACCTCGACACAAGTATTTCTACAATCCACAACTACCCACTAGCATGACTCTAATATCACCATCTTTATATCGCAAAACTATTGCAAAGAATCAAACATACCATATTCAGTGATCTACAAGTTTTATGTAGGATTTTATGACTAACCATGTGAATGACTAGTTCTTGTCATCTCTCTAAATAGATATAAGCGAAGCAAGAGAGTTTTATTCTTTCTACAAAAGTTATGCCAACGCTCTAACAAATATAAGTGAAGCAAAAGAGCATTCTACAAATGGCGGTTTTCTATGTAAAGGGAAACAGGCAATCCAAACTTCAAATGATATAAGTGAAGCACATGAAGCATTCTATAAAGTCATACTCAAAAGATATAAGTGAAGTGCATAGAGCATTCTATAAATCAACCAAGGACTATATCATACCATCATGGTGCATAAAAGAACAATGAAGACTAAATGCAAAAGACGCTCCAAGATTGCACATATCGCATGAGCGAAACGAATCCGAAAACATACCGATACTTGTTGAAGAAAGAGGGGATGCCTTCCAGGGCATCCCCAAGCTTAGACGCTTGAGTCTCCTTGAATATTTACCATACTTATGATACTTCAAAAATTCTTCCAAAATTAGGAAAAATAAACAATTTGTATAGGAATACAGTGCAAAAAGAATCATAACCATTTGACATTCGAACTAAAAATGTAAAATCGTGCACTACAGCCAAAGTTTCTATCCTGCACCATACAAACCATCAAGCAAATGTAAACATCCTAAAGGCAAACCTTGGCACATTATTTTTATAATACAATGGAATTGTACAAGGGGATAATTATTTTTGTTGAAAAGTTTCTGTGATCAAGATTCACAAAGTTGTCGTGAGCATGAACAAAGTTCAAGGAGCTCTCCCACTTCAACAATGCTTGTCTTTCTCACTTTCACTTTCCTTTTTAAAAGAGTTTTGGGTTGCCCTCTTTATTTTTGTTGTTTTTAAACTATAAGAAAGCACTCAACAGAAATAAATGACTCTCTAAAACTTCCGAGTTGTCTCCCTGGCAGCGCTTTCTTTAAAGCCATTAAGCTAGGCATATAGTGCTCAAGTAATGAATCCACCCCGATCCCACGGTATATCAAAGCCAATTTTAATTAACAATGAGTTGTAATTTAGTAGTGAGCACAAAGTAACATATATCATGCAACAACGAAGTCTAACTCTCTTCATATGCATCGGCATGTCATAAAATAACAATTCATGCACACAAAGTAAAGGCCAATGCATAGTATAAACAATTTCTTGCAATTTTATCATGTGGGAAACATAGAGAGGTGGAGATATAGTTCCTCTCTCATAATAATTGCAAGTAGGAGCAGCGAGCACATGCATATTATATCTATCAAAATCATCATGTGTAATAGTAAAATGCAACCCATCAATGTAATCCTTAATAAGGGTAAACTTCTCCGATATAGTGTAGTTGGGAGAATTCAAAAAGATAATAGGACTATCATGCGTGGGTGCAATAGCAACAATTTCATGTTTAACATAAGGAACTATAGCAAGTTCATCTCCATAAGCATAATTCATATTGGCATCTTGGCCACAAGCATAGCAAGCATCATCAAAAAGGGATATTTCAAAAGAATCAACGGGATCATAGCAATTATCATAGCATTCATCCTTCGGTAAGCATGAATGGGAATTAAACAATGTATGAGTTGAAGAGTTATTCTCATTAGAAGGTGGGCACGGGTGATCAATCCGCTCTTCCTCCTTTTGTTCTTCGCTCTCCTCCTCATCTTTTTCATCCAATGAGCTCACAGTTTCATCAACTTCTTCTTCGATAGATTCCTGCAAAATATTAGTCTCTTCTTGGACAGCAGAGACTTTCTCAATAAGTGCATTAATATCGGAATTGTATTCATAATTCTCATATCAATATTTAAGGATAGCTAAATTTTCAGGTCTATAAACCGAATCATCAAAATCGTCAAACTCTTTAAACATAGATTCAATTTCATAAGCACCCATAAAAGCAACAAATTCTTCTATTTGTTCCATCTCATAATAATCATATATACCATTAGCATAAGAAGCTAAGGTTTTATTATCATTAAATTCGCATAAAAAGGGAAAGTGTGGAGCCTTCATCCTCGAGCAACAAGTGTAATCATATCTCAAGCATAGTTGCCTAGCATACCAATTCAATATATGAATTTGATCCCATAAAAGTTTCCCTTTTTGTGTCAAGCGGTAATCCCTAAAGTATTCACATTGATCCAACGTTACTCCCATTACATACTTGAATGGGGTTTTCTCGGGATAATTAAAGTAGTACATAATATCTTTCACATAACCAACATTGAGGGTTTTAGGAGGTTCCCCATCTCCATGAGCAGAAAGTACACCTAATTTTTTTTTGGTATTTCGTGTTCCATATCCATAACTAAAGATAAAGAAAAACTAAGAACATCAAATAAAAATTACTTAGTGATAAAGCAAACAAGCACACACGAGAATATTCACCCCACGCTATTGCTCCCCGGCAACGGCGCCAGAAAAAAGGTCCTGATAATCCACAAGTATAGGGGATCACAACAATTTTCGATAAGTAAGAGTGTTGAACCCAACGAGGAGCTAAAGGCAGAACAAATATTCCCTCAAGTTCTATCGACCACCGATACAACTCTACGCACGCTTGACGTTTGCTTTACCTAGAACAAGTATGAAACTAGAAGTACTTTGTAGGTGTTGTTGGATAGGTTTGCAAGGTAATAAAGAGCAAGTAAATAAAAAGTAGGGGCTGTTTAGATAAAGAAATAACTAAGTTAGTTTTAGTAAAGAGCTTGTTGTTATGAGAAAGTTATTTGTCCCTAGGCAATCGATAACTAGACCGGCAATCATTATTGCAAATTTATATGAGGGAGAGGCATAAGCTAACATACTTTCTCTACTTGGATCATATGCACTTATGATTGGAACTCTAGCAAGCATCCGCAACTACTAAAGATCATTAAGGTAAAACCCAACCATAGCATTAAAGCATCAAGTCCTCTTTATCCCATACTCAACAACCCCCTTACTCGGGTTTGTGTTTCAGTCACTCATGCAACCCACTATAAGCAAATCATGAACGTATTGCAACACCCTACAGCAGGGATCCCTCACACTTGCGCGACACAGAGAGCACCATAGGACAGCATCAATAACAAAACATGCAACTCAAACCAATCACGATCATCAAATAGCCCATAGGACAAAACGGATCAACTCAAACATCACAGGATAGCCATACATCATTGGGAAATAATATATAGTGTTGAGCTCCATGTTTAAGTAGATATTACAGCGGGTAAGAGAAGGATTACACCGCTGCATATAGGGGGGAAGAGTTGGTGATGATGGCGGTGAAGTTGTTGGTGAAGATTGCGGTGATATGATGATGGCCCACGGTGGCACTCTGGTGCCACCGGAAGCGAGGGGGGGAGAGCCCCCCTCCTTCTTATTCTTCCTTGACCTCCTCCCTAGATGGGAGAAGGGTTTCCCCTCTGGTCCATGGCCTCCATGGCGTGGGAGGGGCAAGAGCACCTCTGAGATTGGATCTGTCTCTCTGTCTCTCTTTGTTTCTGCGTTCTCAGATTCTACCCTTTCACTGTTTCTTATATTCCCGGAGATCCGTAACTTTGATTGGGCTGAAATTTTAACACGATCTCTATCCGGATATTAGCTTTCTTGCGGAGAAAGAAGGGCATCAACCACCTTATGGGGTGGCCACGAGGGTTAGGGGCATGCCCCCTGCCTCATGGCCCCCTCGGGCATCGTCTCGCGTGGATTTTTCTTCCTAAAATCATATATATTCCAAAAAAATCTCCGTCAATTTTTATCCCGTTTGGACTCCGTTCTATATGGATATTCTGCGAAACAAAAAACATGCAACGAACAGGAACTGGCACTGGGCACTGGATCAATATGTTAGTCCCAAAAATAGTACAAAAAGTTGCCAAAAGTATATGAAAGTTGTAGAATATTGGCATGGAACAATCAAAAATTATAGATACGACGGAGACGTATCACGGGCGCCACCACCGGCGCGAGGTCATTATCAGGCACCACCACCATCATGAGGCCATCTTCAGGCAGGACCGGCACGACCATCGCTAGGTCTTCCTCAGCCACCACCATCTCTTGCCCATGGTCAGCCACCACCATCTCTTACCCTTGGTCAGCCACCAACATAGCTAGGTCATCCTCAGCCTGATGCCCACTCTGCTCCTCTTCTTCCCCACTCCAGTCCGGATCATCCTCCTTGCTGTCTTTGTTGCAGCCAGAATCGCTGCTGCCTTTGCTACAGCCAGAATCGTTGTTGCTTTTGCTACAGCCAGAATCACTGCTGCTTTGGCCGTAGCCATTGCCGCTATTGCTGCTCCCATTGCCTGTACAAATGCAACAATGATCGTTAACAATTGATGTGAGACAAAGCCAAATGTATAGGAAAAAGAAGAGGCAGAACGTACTGGCATCATCGTCATCAGCGTAGCGCATGCGACACATAGTCGTGTTGAACACCTTCACGATGAGAATGGTGGCGTCGTCATCGTACCTGAAGAGAAGGATGTACCCGTGCCGCAGGTCGTAGGCACAGTAGAACCTCTCCTAGCCACGAGGTACATGTGGCCCTCCTTGATCACCAACTCCATGTCCCACAGCCTGCGAAACCCGCTGCCGGCCTGTCGCAGCTTCACATTATTTGGCGGATCTTCACCCAGCATGTTCATAAAAGTGTCAGGCAGCCTCTGCAGTTTGGGACAATGAGTGATGTAGCAAACAACAGAGTTATCATAATGAGATGGGTGAAGGGGAGATCTCTCCTTTTATATACCTTCCTCGTGGATGATACTGAAGTCCCAAGTATGATACTGAAGAACTCGAAAGCATCCAACTCATACTCCGGTGTGGCAGAGCGGAGTCTGCAGTGGCGGCTTCCCCCATCTCTGATAAGCAGAAGAAGAGACCAATTAGTACCCTTACAACATTATCATACAACATTATAACATAAAAAAATTGAGCAGAAGATAATCAACTACACCAAGTTATCATTTCTCATTCAAAAAGCAGTGCACTTGTGGACATATGATGGCTCTAGTTGAATTTATTAGTAGCACTAGTCGTCAAAAATGTTGACTTTAGTTGAATTTCATATAATAACTATTTTAACTTCTTTCGGTCAGCAAACTAGGCAACTAGCTAGCAGTATAAAAACATTCAACTAAAGAAAAGAAAGAAACTACAAAACGTGGTGGAACCCTAACTAAGAAAGTATAAAAATGTGTCTTTTTCTTCTTCTTCCTCTCTTCTTCTTTTTTCCTCTATTTCCTTTTCTTCTTCTTCTTCTTCTTCTTCTTCTTCTTCTTCTTCTTCTTCTTCTTCCTTTTCTCTTCTTCTTCTTCATCTCCTCCTCCTCCTCTCCTCTTTATTCTTCTTCTTCTTCTTCTTCTTTTTTCCACTCCTCCTCCTCCTCCTCCTCATCTTCTTCTTCTTCTTCCTTCCCCTTTCCCTCTTCTTCTTCTCCCCATCTCCTCTTTTCTTCTTCTTATTCTTCTTCTTCTTCATCATCTTCTTCTTCTTCTTCTTCTTCTTCTTCTTCTTTTTTCCACTCCTCCTCCTCCTCCTCCTCCTCCTCCTCTTCTTCTTCCTTCCCCTTTACCTCTTCTTCTTCTCCCCATCTCCTCTTTTCTTCTTCTTCTTCTTCTTCTTCTTCTTCTTCTTCTTCTTCTTCTTCGTCTTCTTCTTCTTCTTCTTCTTCTTCTTCTTTCTTCTCCTCCTCCTCTTCTTCTTTTTCTTATTCTTGTTCTTTTTTTTTCTTCTTTTCATTTTTTCTTTTTCCTTTTTTTCCTTATTCTTTTCTAATATGTAAACTATCTAAAACTATTTATTATCTAAAACTATATCTAATACCTAAAACAGAAAAGAAAAAAAGAAAAGTGGTGTGGAAGTGGAAGAGGGGGCTCACCGTGGGGAGGTGGAAGAGGTTGGCCGGCGACAGGGAGGGGCGGCAACGGGGCGGGAGGGCGGCGGCGACGGGCGGGAGGGCGGCGGCGGCAGGCGGGGGGGGGGGGGCGACGGGGCGGCAGGACGGCGGGGAGGGGCAGCGACGGGCGAGAGGGGGCGGCGACGGGGCGGCAGGACGGCGGGGAGGGGTGGCGACGGGCATAGGGGATGGGGCGGCGGCGGCAGGCTGGTGGGTGAGAGAGAGAAAGAGCAGGCATTCATGACGGTGGGGAGGTTAGCGATTCAACATCGTGCCCGAGTGGGCCCCCTATCCTCTTTGCTGCCAGCCTAGCGGACGACAAAGAATTGTTTGCCATCAGCCAGCAGACGACAAAGAAATGGCAGACGGCAAAGAGCTGACCTAGCCACAGCCTTGCGTCGGTGGGCCCACAAGGTTCTTTGCCGTCGGCCAGCTGATGACAAAGAACTCTTTGCCGTCCGTGAGCTGATGGAAAAGTACTGGCTGATGGCAAAATAACCCGTGCCATCAGCTATTTCTTTGCCGTCTGCTTTGGAGAAACTGACGGCAAAGAAGTGGCAGACTGCAAAGAAGTGGATTCCAGTAGTGAGTGTCAACTTTGCATACAAGTAGATCATGAAAAGAATGCTTTATGTGATAGTTATATTGTTGAATTCATTCATGATGCTACTAAAATTTATTATGAGGGAGGAACATATGCTTGTAGGAATTGCAATAATATCAAGTTTCCTCTCTATGTGCTTAAAGTTTGAAGTTATGCTTGTTTTGCCCTCCTATGCTAGTTGATTATTGTTCCCATAAGTTGTTTGCTCAAAAAATCCCTATGCATAGGAAGTGGGTTAGACTTAAATGTGTTAGTAATATGCTTCATGATGCTCTCTTTATGTTTCCATTCTAATCCTTTATGTGAGCATCATTGAAATCATCATGCCTAGATAGGGGCGTTAAACGATAGCGCTTGTTGGGAGGCAACCCAATTTTATTTTTGTTCCTTGCTTTTTGCTCCTGTTTAGTAATAAATAATTCATCTAGCCTCTGTTTAGTTGTGTTTTTATGTTTTAATTAGTGTTTGTGCCAAGTAGAACCTTTGGGAAGACTTGGGTGAAGTCTTTATGATCTTGCTGTAAAAAAACAGAAACTTTTGCGCTCACGAGATTAGCTGCCATTTTTTTACTGGAGAGTGCGATTAGGTTGATTTTTTAAGATGATTAATAGATAAATTCCTCACGTACAGAAATTTATTTTAGAATTTTTGGGGTTCCAGAAGTATACGTTTGATCCAGATTACTACAGACTGTTCTGTTTTTGACAGATTCTGTTTTCTATGTGTTGTTTGCTTATTTTGATGAATCTATGAGTAGTATCGGAGGGTATGAACCATAGATGAGTTGGAATACAGTAGATATTACACCAATATGAATTTATAATGAGTTCACAACAGTACCTAAGTGGCAATTTATTTTCTTATACTAACGGAGCTTACGAGTTTTCTGTTAAGTTTTGTGTTGTGAAGTTTTCAAGTTTTCGGTAAAGATTCGATGGACTATGGAATAAGGAGTGGCAAGAGCCTAAGCTTGGGGATGCCCAAGGCACCCCAAGGTAATATTCAAGGACAACCAAGAGCCTAAGCTTGGGGATGCCCCGGAAGGCATCCCCTCTTTTGTCTTCGTTCATCGGTAACTTTATTTGGAGCTATATTTTTTATTCACCACATGATATGTGTTTTGCTTGGAGGTCATTTTGTTTTATTTAGTTTTGCTTGCTGTTTGAATAATATCCCAAGATCTGAAATTCTTAAATGTTAGAGAGTCTTCACATAGTTGCATAATTATTCGACTACTCATTGATCTTCACTTATATCTTTTGGAGTAGTTTGTCATTTGCTCTAGTGCTTCACTTATATCTTTTTAGAGCATGACGGTGGTTTTATTTTATAGAAATAGATGAACTCTCATGCTTCACTTATATTATTTTGCGAGTCCTGAATAGCATGGTAATTTGCTTTGGTTATGAATTTAGTCCTAATATGGTGGGCATCCAAGAGGGATATAATAAAAACTTTCATATAAAGTGAATTGAATACTATGAGAAGTTTGATACTTGATAATTGTTTTGGGATATAAAGGTGGTAATATTAGAGTCGTGCTAGTTGAGTAATTGTGAAATTGAGAAATACTTGTGTTGAGGTTGGCAAGTCCCGTAGCATGCATGTATGGTAAACGTTGTGTGACAAATTTGAAGCATGGGGTGTTCTTTCATTGCTTTCCTTATGAGTGGCGGTCGGGGAAGAGCGATGGTCTTTTCCTTCCAATCTATCCCCCTAGGGGCATGAGTAGTAGTACTTTGCTTCGAGGGCTAATAAACTTTTACAATAAGTATATGAGTTCTTTATTACTAATGTGAGTCCATGGATATTACGCATTCTCACCCTTCCATCATTGCTAGCCTCTTCGGTATCATGCATTGCGCTTGCTTGCCTTGAGAGTTGGTGCAAACTTCGCCGGTGCATCCAAACCCCGTGATACGATACGCTCTATCACATATAAACCTCCTTATATCTTCTTCAAAACAGCCACCATACCTAACTATTATGGCATTTCCATAGCCATTCCGAGATATATTGCCATGCAACTTTCCACCGTTCAGTTTATTATGACACACTTCATCACTATCATACTTCCTTGCATGATCATGTAGTTGACATCGTATTTGTGGCAAAGCCATCATGCTTAATTTTTCATACATGTCACTCTTGATTCATCGCATATCCCGGTACACCGCCGAAGGCATTCACATAGAGTCATATTTTGTTCTAAGTATCGAGTTGTAATTCTTGAGTTGTAAGTAAAATAAAAGTGTGATGATCATCATTAGAGCATTGTCCCGTGTGAGGAAAGGATGATGTAGACTATGATTCCCCCACAAGTCGGGATGAGACTCTGGACGAAAAAGGCCAAAAAAAGAGGGAGAAGGCCCAAATAAAAAAATAAAAAAATGAGAGAAAAAGAGAGAAGGGACAATGTTACTATCCTTTTTCCACACTTGTGCTTCAAAGTAGCACCCCGATCATCATGATAGAGAGTCTCTTATGTTTTCACTTTCATATACTAGTGGGAATTTTTCATTATAGAACTTGGCTTGTATATTCCAATGATGGGCTTACTCAAAATGCCCTTGGTCTTCATGAGCAAGCAAGTTGGATGCACACCCACTTAGTTTCTTTTGATGAGCTTTCACATATCTATAGCTCTAGTGCATCCATTGCATGGCAATCCCTACTCCTCACATTGACATCAATTGATGGGTATCTCCATAGCCCATTGATTAGCCGCGTCAATGTGAGACTTTCTTCCTTTTTGTCTTCTCACATAACCCCTATCATCATACTCTATTCCACACATAGTGCTATGTCCATGCTTGTGCTCATGTATTGCGTAAGGGTTGAAAAGGCTGAAGCGCATTAAAAAGTATGATCCAATTGCTCGGATTGTCATCGAGGTTGTGCATGATGGGAGCATTTTGTATGATGAAAATGAAGCATGGCCAAACTATATGATTTTGTAGGGATAAGCTTTCTTTGGCTATGTTATTTTGGTAAGACATAATTGCTTGGTTACTATGCTTGAAGTATTATTATTTTTATGTCAATATTAAACTTTTGTCTTGAATCTTATGGATCTGAATATTCTTGCCACAATAAAGAAAATTACATTGATAATTATGTTAGGTAGCATTCCACGTCAAAAATTCTGCTTTATCATTTACCTACTCGAGGATGAGCAGGAATTAAGCTTGGGGATGCTTGATACGTCTCCAACGTATCTATAATTTTTTATTGTTCCATGCTATTATATTATCCATCTAGGATGTTTTATATGCATTTATGTGCTATTTTATATGATTTTTGGGACTAACCTATTAACCTAGAGCCCAGTGCCAATTTCTGTTTTTTCCTTGTTTTTGAGTTTTACAAAAAAGGAATACCAAATGGAGTCTAATTGACGTGCCAATTTTTGACGATTTTTTATGGACCAAAAGAAGACCCCGGAGTAAAAGAGTTGGGCCAAAAGAGTCCCGGGCCGTCCACGAGGGTGCCCCCACGGGCGTGTGGGCCTACCTCGTGGACGACTCGGGCACCTTCTTAACGTGAGACCTACGCCAAAAATTCCTATAAATCCAGAAACCTCCAGAAAATAACCTAGATCGGGAGTTTCGCCACCGCAAGCCTCCGTAGCCACCGAAAATCAATCTAGACCCGTTACGGCACCCTGTCAGAGGGGGGAATCCCTCCCCGGTGGCCATCTTCATCATCCCGACAGTCTCCATGATGAGGAGGGGGTAGTTCTCCCTTGGGGCTGAGGGTATGTACCAGTAGCTATGTGTTTGATCTCTTTCTATCGTGTTCTTGAGTCGGCACGATCTTGATGTATCACAAGCTTTGCTATTATAGTTGGATCTTATGATGTTTCTCCCCATCTACTCTCTTGTAATGAATTGAGTTTTCCCTTTGAAGTTGTCTTATCGGATTGAGTCTTTAAGGATTTGAGAACACTTGATGTATGTCTTGCATGTGCTTATCTGTGGTGGCAATGGGATATCACGTGATCCACTTGATGTATGTTTCGGTGATCAACTTGCGAGTTCCATGACCTCGTGAACTTATGCATAGGGGTTGGCACACGTTTCCTCTTGACTCTCCAGCAGAAACTTTGGGGCACTCCTTGAAGTTCTTTATGTTGGTTGAATAGATGAATCTGAGATTGTGTGATGCATATCGTATAATCATACCCACGGATACTTGAGGTGACATTGGAGTATCTAGGTGACATTAGAGTTTTGGTTGATTTGTGTCTTAAGGTGTTATTCTAGTACAAACTCTAGGATAGATTGAACGGAAAGAATAGCTTCGTGTTATTTTACTACGGACTCTTGAATAGATCGATCAGAAAGGATAACTTTGAGGTGGTTTCGTACCCTACAATAATCTCTTTGTTTGTTCTCCGCTATTAGTGACTTTGGAGTGACTCCTGGTTGCATGTTGAGGGATTGTTATATGATCCAATTATGTTATTATTGTTGAGAGAACTTGCACTAGTGAAAGTATGAACCCTAGGCCTTGTTTCAACGCATTGCAATACAGTTTGTGCTCACTTCTATCATTAGTTACCTTGCTGTTTTTATATTTTTAGATTACAAAAACCTATATCTACCATCCATATTGCACTTGTATGACCATCTCTTCGCCGAAATAGTGCACCTATACAATTAACCATTGTATTGGGTGTGTTGGGGACACAACAGACTCTTTGTTATTTGGTTGCAGGGTTGTTTGAGAGATCATCTTCATACTACGCCTCCCACGGATTGATAAACCTTAGGTCATCCACTTGAGGGAAATTTGCTACAGTCCTACAAACCTCTGCACTTGGAGGCCCAACAACGTCTACAAGAAGAAAGTTGTGTAGTAGACATCAAGCTCTTTTCTGGCGCTGTTGCCGGGGAGGTTAGCGCTTGAAGGTATATCTTTAGATCTTGCAATCGAATCTTTTTGTTTCTTGTTTTATCACTAGTTTAGTCTATAAAAGAAAATTACAAAAAATGGAATTGAGGTTACCTCATATGCTTCATCTTTTTAATATCTTTTATGAAAATAAGGATTCCGATAATTGTGCTCAACTACTAGAAGAAGAATGCATTAGAATGTTTGGCACTAAATCTTTGTATGATGAGCATGATTGCAATGTTGTTAGTATGAATTCCTTGTATATCTATGTGAAGGAAATATGCCCTAGAGGCAATAATAAAGTTATTATTTATTTCCTTATTTCATGATAAATGTTTATTATTCATGCTAGAATTGTATTAACCAGAAACATAATACATGTGTGAATACATAGACAAACAGAGTGTCACTAGTATGCCTCTACTTGACTAGCTCGTTAATCAAATATGGTTATGTTTCCTAACCATAGACAAAGAGTTGTTATTTGATTAACGAGATCACATCATTAGGAGAATGATGTGATTGACTTGACCCATTCCGTTAGCTTAGCACTCGATCGTTTAGTATGTTGCTATTGCTTTCTTCATGACTTATACATGTTCCTATGACTATGAGATTATGCAACTCCCGTTTACCAGAGGAACACTTTGTGTGCTACCAAACGTCACAACATAACTGGGTGATTATAAAGGAGCTCTATAGGTGTCTCCAAAGGTACATGTTGGGTTGGCGTATTTCGAGATTAGGATTTGTCACTCCGATTGTCGGAGAGGTATCTCTGGGCCCTCTCGGTAATGCACATCACATAAGACTTGCAAGCATTGCAACTAATGAGTTAGTTGCGAGATGATGTATTACAGAACGAGTAAAGAGACTTGCCGGTAAGGAGATTGAACTAGGTATTGAGATACCGACGATCGAATCTCGGGCAAGTAACATACCAATGACAAAAGGAACAACGTATGTTGTTATGCGGTCTGACCGATAAAGATCTTCGTAGAATATGTAGGAGCCAATATGAGCATCCAGGTTCCGCTATTGGTTATTGACCGGAGACGTGTCTCGGTCATGTCTACATTGTTCTCGAACACGTAGGGTCTGCACGCTTAAGGTTTCGATGACAGTTATATTATGAGTTTATGAGTTTTGATGTACCGAAGTAGTTCGGAGTCCTGGATGAGATCGGGGACATGACAAGGAGTCTCGAAATTGTCAAGACGTAAAGATCGATATATTGGACGACTATATTCGGACATCGGAAAGGTTCCGAGTGATTCGGGTATTTTTTAGAGTACCGAAGAGTTACAGGAATACGTATTGGGCCTTATTGGGCCATACGGGAAAGAAGGAAAAGGGCCTCAAGGGTGGCCGCACCCCTCCCCTTGGTCTGGTCCGAATTGGACTAGGGAAGGGGGCTCCCCCTTCCTTCCTTCTCCTTTTCCCTTCCCTTTCCTTGTCTCCTACTCCTACTACATGGAAGGACTCCTAGTTGGACTAGGGAAAGGGGAATCCTACTCCCGGTGGGAGTAGGACTCCCCTAGGGCGCGCCATAGAGAGGGCCGGCCCTCCCCTCCTCCACTCCTTTATATACGGGGGCAGGGGGCACGCCATAGACACACAAGTTGATCTTCGTGATCTTTCTCTTAGCCGTGTGCGGTGCCCCCTCCACCATAATCCTCGATAATATTGTAGCGGTGCTTAGGCGAAGCCCTGCGACGGTAGAACATCAAGATCGTCACCACGCCGTCGTGCTGACGGAACTCTTCCCCGACACTTTGCTAGATCGGAGTCCGAGGATCGTCATCGAGCTGAACGTGTGCTAGAACTCAGAGGTGCCGTAGTTTCGGTGCTTGATCGGTCGGGCCGTGAAGACGTACGACTACATCAACCGCGTTGTGCTAAACGCTTCCGCTTCCGGTCTACGAGGGTACATAGACAACACTCTCCCCTCTCGTTGCTATGCATCACCATGATCTTGTGTGTGTGTAGGAATTTTTTTGAAATTACTATGTTCCCCAACAGTGGCATCCGAGCATAGGTTTTATGTGTTGATGTTATTTGCACGAGCAGAATACAAGTGAGTTGTGGGCGATATAAGTCATACTGCTTACCAACATGTCATACTTTGGTTCGGCGGCATTGTTGGATGAAGCGGCCCGGACCGACATTACGCGTACGCTTACGCGAGACTGGTTCTACCGACATGCTTTGCACATAGGTGGCTGGCGGGTGTCAGTTTCTCCAACTTTAGTTGAACTGAGTGTGGCTACGCCCGGTCCTTGCGAAGGTTAAAACAACACCAACTTGACAAACTATCGTTGTGGTTTTGATGCGTAGGTAAGATTGGTTCTTGCTAAGCCCGTAGCAGCCACGTAAAACTTGCAACAACAAAGTAGAGGACGTCTAACTTGTTTTTGCAGGGCATGTTGTGATGTGATATGGTCAAGACATGATGAGATATAAGTTGTTGTATGAGATGATCATGTTTTGTTGAAGTTATCGGCAACTGGCAAAATCCTTATGGTTGTCTCTCTATTGCATAAGATGCAAGCACCAAATAATTGCTTTACTTTATCACTATGCGATAGCAATAGTTGCAAGAGCAATTGTTGGCGAGACGACCATGTAACGACACATTGATATAGATCAAGATGATGGAGATCATGGTGTCATGCCGGTGACGATAGAGATCATGACAGTACTTTGGAGATGGATTGGATAGATTGGAGGGAAAGAATAACTTCATGTTATTTTACTACGGACTCTTGAATAGATCGATTAGAAAGAATAACTTTGAGGTGGTTTCGTACCCTACAATAATCTCTTCGTTTTTTCTCCGCTATTAGTGACTCTGGAGTGACTCTTTGTTGCATGTTGAGGCATAGTTATATGATCCAATTATGTTATTATTGTTGAGAGAACTTGCACTAGTGAAAGTATGAACCCTAGGCCTTGTTTCCTAGCATTGCAATACCGTTTATGCTCACTTTTACCACTTTCTACCATGCTGTTTTTATATTTTCAGATTACAAAAACCTATATCTACCATCCATATTGCACTTGTATCCCCATCTCTTCGCCGAACTAGTGCACCTATACAATTTACCATTGTATTGTGTGTCTTGGGGACACAAGAGACTCTTTGTTATTTGGTTGCAGGGTTGCTTGAGAGAGACCATCTTCATCCTACGCCTCCCACGGATTGAGAAACCTTAGGTCATCCACTTGAGGGAAATTTGCTACTGTCCTACAAACCTCTGCACTTGGAGGCCCAACAACGTCTACAAGAAGAAGGTTGTGTAGTAGACATCAAGCTCTTTTCTGGCGCCGTTGCCAGGGAGGTTAGTGCTTGAAGATATATCTTTAGATCTTGCAATCTTCATAGTGCTTAGGTGAAGCCATACGCCAGTAACTTCATCATCACCATCCCCACGCCGTCATGCTAACGGAACTCTCCCTCGTCCTCAACTGGATCAAGAGCTCGAGGGACGTCATCGTGCTGAACGTGTGCTAAACACGGAGGTGTCGTACGTTCCGTATCGGTTGGATCGTGAAGACGTTCGACTACATCAACCGCGTTACTAAACGCTTCCGCTTTGGTCTATGAGGGTACATGGACACACTCTCCCATCTCGTTCCTATGCATCTCCTAGTTAGATCTTGCGTGATCGTAGGAATTTTTTTGAATTACTATGTTCCCCAACAGTGGCATCCGAGCCAGGTCTATGCGTAGATGTTATATGCACGAGTAGAACACAAAGAGTTGTGGGTGATAATAGTCATACGGCTTACCACCAACATCTTACTTTGATTTAGCGGTATCGTTGGATGAAGCGGCCCGGACCGACATTACATGACCGCGTTCATGAGACTGGTTCTACCGACGTGCTTCGCACACAGGTGGTTGGCGGGTGTCTATTTCTCCAACTTTAGTTGAATCGAGTTTGACTACGGCCGGTCCTTGTTGAAGGTTAAAACAACACACTTGACGAAAAATCATTGTGGTTTTAATGCGTGGGTAAGAACGGTTCTTACTAGAAGCCAGTAGTAGCCACGTAAAACATGGAACAACAAAGTAGAAGACGTCTAACTTGTTTTTGCATTGCACGTTGTGATGTGATATGGTCAAGACGTGATGATATATAAATTGTTGTATGAGATGATCATGTTTTGTAAAGTTATCAGCAACTGGCAGGAGCCTTATGGTTGTCGCTTTATTGTATGAAATGCAATCACCATGTAATTGCTTTACTTTATCACTAAGCGGTAGCGATAGTCAAAGAAGCAATAGTTGGAAAGACGAGAACGATGCTACGATGGAGATCAAGGTGTCAAGCCGGTGACAATGGAGATCATGACGGTGCTTTGGAGATGGATATCAAAGGCACAAGATGATGATGGCCATATCATGTCACATATTTTTATTGCATGTGATGTTTATCCTTTATGCATCTTATTTTGCTTAGTACGGCGGTAGCATTATAAGATGACCCCTCACTAAATTTCAAGGTACAAGTGGTATCCCTGAGTATGCACCGTTGCTACAGTTCGTCATGCCGAGACACCACGTGATGATCGGGTGTGATAAGCTCTACGTTCACATACAACGGGTGCAAGGTAGTTTTGCATGTGCAGAATACTCGGGTTAAACTTGATGAGCCTAGCATATGCAGATATGGCCTCAGAACACTGAGACCGAAAGTTCGAACGTGAATCATAGAGTAGATATGATCAACATAGTGATGTTCAGCATTGAAAACTACTTCATCTCACGTGATGATCGGACATGGTTTAGTTGATATGGATCACGTGATCATTTAGATGACTAGAGGGATGTTTATCTAAGTGGGAGTTCTTAAGTAATATGATTAATTGAACTTTAATTTATCATGAACTTAGTACCTAATAGTATTTGCATGTTTATGTTGTTGTAGATCAATGGCCCGTGCTACCGTTCCCTTGAATTTTAATGCGTTCCTAGAGAAAGCTAAGTTTAAAGATCATGGTAGCAACTACACGGACTGGGTCACTAACTTGAGGATTATCCTCATTGCTGCATAGAAGAATTACGTCCTGGAAGCACCGTTAGGTGCAAGACCCGTTGCAGGAGCAACTCCAGACGTTATGAACATCTGGCAGAGCAAAGCTGATGACTACTCGATAGCTCAGTGTGACATGCTTTACGGCTTAGAATCGGGACTTCAAAGACGTTTTGAACGTCATGGAACATATGAGATGTTCCAGGAGTTGAAGTTAATATTTCAAGCAAATACCCGAATTGAGAGATATGAAGTCTCCAATAATTTCTATAGCTACAAGATGGAGGAGAATAGTTCTGTCAATGAACATATACTCAGAATGTCTGGATACCGCAACCACTTGACTCAGCTGGGAGTTAATCTTCCCGATGATAGTGTCATTGACAGAGTTCTTCAATCACTGCCACCAAGCTACAAAATCTTCGTGATGAACTATAATATGCAAGAGATGGATAAGAAAATTCCCGAGCTCTTCGCGATGCTAAAGGCTGCGGAGGTAGAAATCAAGAAGGAGCATCAAGTGTTGATGGTTAGACCACTAGTTTTAAGAAAAAGGGCAAAGGGAAGAAGGGAACTTGAAAAAGAACGGCAAGCAAGTTGCTGCTCAAGTGAAGAAGCCCAAGTCTGGACCTAAGCCTGAGACTGAGTGCTTCTAACGCAAAGGGACTGGTCACTGGAAGCGGAAATGCCCCAAGTATTTGGTGGATAATAAGGATGGCAAAGTGAAAGGTATATTTCATATACATGTTATTGATGTGTACCTTACTAATGCTCGTAGTAGCGCCTGGGTATTTGATACTGGTTCTGTTGCTCATATTTGCAACTCAAAACAGGGCTACGGATTAAACAAAGATTGGCTAAGGACGAGGTGACGATGCGCGTGGGAAATGGTTCTAAAGTGGATGTGATCTCCGTCGGCACGCTACATCTACATCTACCGTCGGGGTTAGTTTTAGACCTAAATAATTGGTATTTGGTGCCAGCGTTGAGCATGAACATTATATCTGGATCTTGTTTGATGCGAGACGGTTATTCATTATAATCAAAGAATAATGGTTGTTCTATTTATATGAGTAATATCTTTTATGGTCATGCACCCATGATGAGTGGTCTATTTTTGTTGAACCTCGGTTGTAGTGATACACATATTCATAATATTGAAGCCAAAAGATGCAAGGTTAATAATGATAGTACAACTTATTTGTGGCACTACCATTTAGGTCATATTGGTGTAAAGCGCATGAAGAAACTCCATGCTGATGGGCTTTTGGAATCACTTGATACTTGTGAACCATGACTCATGGGCAAGATGTCTAAGACTCCGTTCTCCGGAACAATGGAGCGAGCAACTGACTTATTGGAAATAATACATACTGATGTATGCGGTTCGATGAGTGTTGAGGCTCTCGGTGGGTATCATTATTTTTTGACCTTCACAGATGATTTAAGCAGATATGGGTATATCTACTTAATGAAACATAAGTCTGAAACATTTGAAAAGTTCAAAGAATTTCATAGTGAAGTGGAAAATCATCATGGAGGTGAATATTTGAGTTATGAGTTTGGTCTTCATTTGAAACAATGTGGAATAGTTTCACAACTCACGCCACCTGGAACACCACAGCATAATGGTGTGTCCGAACGTCATAATCGTACTTTATTAGATATGGTGCGATCTTTGATGTCTCTTACTGATTTACTACTGATATGTTTCCAACGTATCTATAATTTTTTATTGTTCCATGCTATTATATTATCTGTTTTGGATGTTTAATGGGCTTTAATATACCTTTTTATATTATTTTTGGGACAAACCTATTAACCAAAGGCCTAGTGTAAATTCTTGTTTTTTGCCTATTTCAGTGTTACGCAGAAAAGGAATATCAAACGGAATCCAAATGGAATGAAACCTTCGGGAGAGTTATTTCTGGAACAAACATGATCCATGAGACTTGGAGTGGACGTCAAGAACGAAGTGAGGAGGCCAAGAGGCAGGAGGGCGCGCCCCCACCCTCGTGGGCCCCTTGCAGCTCCACCGACGTACTTCTTCCTCCTATATATACCCATATACCCCGAAAATATCCAGGAGCACCACAAAACCCTATTTCCACCGCCGCAACCTTCTGTACCCCTGAGATCCCATCTTGGGGCCTTTTCCTGTGCTTTGCCGGAGGGGGAGTCGATCATGGAGGGCTTCTACACACTACAAAAAAAATACACTTCCGTGATGATACGTGTTTGTCACAGTAGGTCGCGTTTTTTGTCATGCATGTACATCCATGACGATTTTATGAGAGAATCAAGATAGTCATACTTGTGCTGTCGTAGAAGTGTTCCATGGCATTACCAAAATTATCATCACGGAAGTGTCCACTTCCATGACGATAAATCGCACGTCACGGAAGTGCTTTCGTCAAGGGTGACCGACACGTGGCATCCACCGTAACGGAACGTCGTTAAGCTATCGGGTCGAGTTTTGGATCCGATAACCCGTTAACAGCCCCGACCAATGGGGATTTTCCACGTGTAAAATCATCATTGGCTGGAGGAAACACATGTTGGCTCACCGTTGGGACAGATGTCATCCGCTCATTGGACCGAAGGCGCCTATGATACGGCAACACATGGCACGGCCCAACAGAGGCCCATTCCTGTGAAAAGGCCGGCCCGTTTGACTTGGTAAAAAGGTGGCAGGCCGGCCCACGGAAAGCCTGTTAACGCCCTATTCACATATAGCCCATTTACAACCCGCTAACCCATGGCCCGTTACGCCCTATCTGAATTAGGCCCAGTAGCGTCATCTGGGCCGTCCAATATGATTCAGCCCGTTTTAACTTCCGGCCCGTGTGTGGCCCATGACTTCTTTCGGCCCATATGAGGACCTTTGTAACTCTTGGCCCATTCACGGCCCGTGGTGAAACTGGCCCGTAATGAAAAGTGTATCACTTTATACCCATTAACGGCCTGTTATTCCATTGGGCCGTTTCCAGCCCAAGTTATCTTTCGGCCTTCTCAGGGCCCATTGATTCTTTGGCTCATTTGCAGCATTCGGTTACATACGGCCCGTTACTGTCATTTTCTGCTTGTGGGCCAAATTCAGCCCGTCGTTATAGTCGGCCCGTTTGCAATTTACACTGGGCCTTTTTATACGTTGGGTCGTTTTCATGTAAAAAATCCATTGGGCTGTTTTCATAGAGTTATCAAATACGGCCTATTAACAGCCCATTATGGTCCACGAATAGTACGGCCCATGATTGGCGAAATGATGATATGCCCCGTAGAAGGCCCGTGGATCCTATGGCCCGTATGAGGCCCATGGATAGTATGGCCCGTAGAAGGCCCATGGATCGTACGGCCCGTAGAAGGCCCATGGACCCTATGGCCCGTAGAAGGCCCATGGACCCTATGGCCCGTAGAAGGCCCATGGACCCTAAGGCCCATATAGAAGGCCGATGGATCCTACGGCCGAACGAAGGCCCATGGATCATACGGCCTGCAGGAGGCCCATGGTTACAACAGTTCGTGTGTTGCC
This sequence comes from Triticum urartu, assembly GCF_003073215.2. Taxonomy (NCBI): domain Eukaryota; kingdom Viridiplantae; phylum Streptophyta; class Magnoliopsida; order Poales; family Poaceae; genus Triticum; species Triticum urartu. The sequence goes on from NC_053028.1 coordinate 117,297,863, forward strand.
ATGATTATTTTGGCCTAGTTACCAAAAATAGGCTATTGTGGCCACTAGAAAAAAACAGAAAAAGAACTGCAGTGACTACAAGCAAACAACTAAACAAGACAATAAGGAAATAAATAAGCAAGCAATTAACGCTAGCCTATTACCGCTATTACACATATTACATCCACTGGGCATCAAAGTTCGCCACCAGTGCAAATATAGGGAACAAAGTGGCACATTACATACACTGGCCGTCAAAATTGGCCACCAGTGCAAATAAACGCGGCAGCAAAACAAGAGCATAACTGAAACAACTTCAGAAGAGTTAAGAAACGTTATCCTGGGTATCCACCATGCTGGCAATAAGCTTAGCAAGCTGATTAGCTTTGTCCTGTTTGGCGCTAAAATCCTCCAATGCTTGCTGTTGCACCAGAAAGTATGCATTTGAATGCTCCAGGGACTTCCCCAGTCCTTCCGCTTCTTGTCGCAGCACAGCTGATCGATGTCTTTCAGCTTGTAGTTGAGACTTAAGAAACCAAACTGATTCAGACAGTGAGTTTGAATAGCTTGTGCAAGCAGTAGTGGCCAGTAACTCGAACACTAAACCAAGACAGGACTTTGGGGTTGTCTCGCTATCTTCAAGATAGTCTTCCTTAGCTGTTTTATCAGCTTTGTTGGAGACCAACAAGGATGTGTCACTATCCTGAACCTTATCTGCATTACTTCCTTTACCATTGCTTAATAAGGCACTCTTCCCCAATATTCTGTCAGCATTCTAAAAGAAGAAACAAGCAGACACATAACAAATTTAGCATGTACTAGTATATGAAACTCATTTCGGTGAGCCAGTTCATTAGTAAGGTGGACAGGATTAAACTACCAAGTCTTCTATTGCCAAGTACTACTACATAATAAAAGCATCAAACAAACATATATCTATGTCCTATGGTCACTGCATTGTCTTGCCAAATCAAAATAGAGACACGGTTCAAATCATATCAGTTCAAGACAAAGCGCCAGTGAAAGAATACAAAGCGTGGGAAACTACACGGCACAACAAGATTTCAGATGGGTACCACGGGTCTACATGTACAAAAACACTATTGGCTCTGTTGTGATGCTAGTAATGTGCATGATATGAAAGTTAAATGTATACATAATTGAAATTGAATTCAACAGAGCTATTGATAAGAGCAAACCTGTTAAAGAAACATGCGTGAACATACCTGCTGTAACATTGGAGTTTCGATTGGATCCTTCAATTTAAAAATAAGTTTGTATGAGTAAATACAGTGATACAAGAGCAAAGCAATCATAGTTAAAAAGGTGCGCCTAAGCGAGCGCTTAAGCGCGCCTAGGCTCTAGGCGTTGGCAAAACGCATTGCGCATAACTATGCATAATCTGTGCATAACTGCGCATAAGCATGCGCTTTGGTCAGTAAAGCGCAAGGCGGTGGCAAAACGCACAATTAACACCTAGCGCTTTTTTGAACTATGATAGCAATGGAAACTTAAATTAGAACAGTTGTTCTTCAGGTTTAGGCACTTGTTCTACATGAACAGAGTACAGTAAGACGCAAGAATATAATACTTAAAATAGAAAATGAGCTCATAGACCTTACCACATTCTTGGTTTGGGACCAGTACAGAACAAGGCGTTCCCAGTCATCGTCCAGTAAATGTGTCTCAGGAGAACGTAAGGGAATTTGATGAGTTTCTTTGCCGGTGAAGTACGTTTTCTTCAGGTAATTCTGATACTGCCACCAAGCATTCTTGAAGATAGCAGAGGTATTAGCACAGGTTACCTCATCCTGAGTTTCCAAATCGGTCCTTCTCTATAGAGAAAAATGGGAAATTTTGTTATATTATAACCATCATGGAGGTAGGATGTATGGGACGAAGCAAAGTAATTGCCATGAATAACATTACTTACACATAACTCCTGGACAAACACCTGCAACTGGCATTTTCCTTCATCTTCAGTATAATATTTCCAAGATGGGAAGATATGCACATACGATTTAACAACATCAAATGCGATATATGCTAAACTACGACTAGCTGGTTGTGCTTCCTCCATAGGAATAGGCGTACTAACTGGTGGAGTTGGGGTTCGCCATGATAGTACTGGCCCTTTGGGCACTGGAGCTGCCTTACTAACTACTCTTATTTGGGAGCTCTGTGGTGGAGATGGTGCTATGTCAATAGGAACTGGGTTACTATCGGCTGGGGTTGGGGTTAGATTGGGTGAAGCTGGTTCTCTGTCCATCGTAGTAGGGGTACAATCTGCGAGAGTTTGGGTTATGTGTGGTAGGGCTGGTTCTTATACATGTACAACCAGGGTGCTATCTCCACCAAGAGGTAGCACTGTTTTACTTAAAGACCGTGTTTTTAGTCCGCTAGATACTGGCATCACCCGCTCCAATTCAAATGGCTGATAAACAGGAAACATAGTTGAATGTACAGACATTGTATGAGAGACAGATGCAATAGATAGTGTGGAAAAAAGAGGGCATGAAATAGTTGACATGTATATTGTTTAACTAAAACGGATAGCATGACATAATTTCACATATATGATGTCTATCTAAACTGGATAGCATAGCATAATTCAAAGATATGATGAATAACTAAACAGGATCGCATGACAAAGTTCACCTACATGTTATCTAAGTAATCAGGATCGCATCATTTAATTCACATATGTGATTTATATGCTAAACAGAGGGCAATCGATATGATGCCTGAACTAAGAACATGGTGTTGAATATTGTGTATATGATGTCTAGAACTATGCAATGCAAGACACCGTATGCATGATATGAGCAGTATAACCGTGCCAAGTTAGAGCATACACCTCAGTGGGGGAATAGGACTGGTCATCTGTCTCTGAATCCATCTCTGAGGAGCTATCGGGACACAACAAGAGATCTGCTTCGACAGGTAGCACTGTCTGCTCTGAACGCCTTGTTTTCACTCTAGATTTTTCCATCTCCCACCCAAATGGCTGATTCATAGGAAGAGTAGTTTAATGTACAAACATTGTCGACAAATGAAAATGTAATGAAGAAAAAGATGGTCAAGATATCATTCAAATATATGATGCCTGGTTAAACAGGATGACATTGCACATTTCACATATATTATGGCTGGCTAAAAGACATGAGACTGCATAATTCCCATCGAGCTGAACGTGTGCTTGAACTCGGAGGTGCCGTAGTTTCGGTGCTTGATCGGTTGGATCGTGAAGACGTACGACTACTTCCTCTACGTCGTGTCATCGCTTCCGTAGTCGGTCTGCGTTGGGTACGTAGACAACACTCTCCCATCTCGTTGCTATGCATCACATGATCTTGCGTGTGCGTAGGAAATTTTTTGAAATTACTACGTTCCCCAACAGTGGTATCAGAGCCTAGGTTATTTATGTTGATGTTATATGCACGAGTAGAACACAAGTGAGTTGTGGGCGATATAAGTCATACTGCCTACCAGCATGTCATACTTTGGTTCGGCGGCATTGTTGGACGAGATGACCCGGACCAACCTTACGCGTATGCTTACGCGAGACCGGTTCCCTCGACGTGCTTTGCACATAGATGGCTTGCGGGCGACTGTCTCTCCAACTTTAGTTGAACCAAGTATGGCTACGCCAGGTCCTTGCTAAGGTTAAAACGGAGTCTATTTGACAAACTATCGTTGTGGTTTTGATGCGTAGGTGAGATTGGTTCTTGCTTAAGCCCGTAGCATCCACGTAAAACTTGCAACAACAAAGTAGAGGACGTCTAACTTGTTTTTGCAGGGCATGTTGTGATGTGATATGGTCAAAGCATGATGCTGAATTTTATTGTATGAGATGATCATGTTTTGTAACCGAGTTATCGGCAACTGGCGGGAGCCATATGGTTGTCGCTTTATTGTATGCAATGCAATCGCGATGTAATGCTTTACTTTCTTACTAAACGGTAGTGATAGTCGTGGAAGCATAAGATTGGCGAGACGACAACGATGCTACGATGGAGATCAAGGTGTCGCGCCGGTGACGATGGTGATCATGACGGTGCTTCGGAGATGGAGATCACAAGCACAAGATGATGATGGCCATATCATATCACTTATATTGATTGCATGTGATGTTTATCTTTTTTATGCATCTTATCTTGCTTTGATTGATGGTAGCATTATAAGATGATCTCTCACTAAATTATCAAGAAGTGTTCTCCCTGAGTATGCACCGTTGCCAAAGTTCGCCGTGCCCAGACACCACGTGATGATCGGGTGTGATAAGCTCTACGTCCATCTACAATGGGTGCAAGCCAGTTTTGCACACACAGAATACTCAGGTTACACTTGACGAGCCTAGCATATGCAGATATGGCCTCGGAACACGGAGACCGAAAGGTCGAGCGTGAATCATATAGTAGATATGATCAACATAACGATGTTCACCATTGAAAACTACTCCATCTCACGTGATGATCGGTTATGGTTTAGTTGATTTGGATCACGTAATCACTTAGAAGATTAGAGGGATGTCTATCTAAGTGGGAGTTCTTAAGTAATCTGATTAATTGAACTTAAACTTATCATGAACTTAGTACCTGATAGTATCTTGCTTGTTTATGTTGATTGTAGATAGATGGCTCGTGCTGTTGTTCCGTTGAATTTTAATGCGTTCCTTGAGAAAGCAAAGTTGAAAGATGATGGTAGCAATTACACGGACTGGGTCCGTAACTTGAGGATTATCCTCATTGTTGCACAGAAGAATTACGTCCTGGAAGCACCGCTGGGTGCCAGGCCTGCTGCTGGAGCAACACTAGATGTTATGAACGTCTGGCAGAGCAAAGCTGATGACTACTCGATAGTTCAGTGTGCCATGCTTTATGGCTTAGAATCGGGACTTCAACGACGTTTTGAACGTCATGGAGCATATGAGATGTTCCAGGAGTTGAAGTTAATATTTCAAGCAAATGCCCGGATTGAGAGATATGAAGTCTCCAATAAGTTCTATAGCTGCAAGATGGAGGAGAACAGTTCTGTCAGTGAGCATATACTCAAAATGTCTGGGTATAATAACCACTTGATTCAATTAGGAGTTAATCTTCCGGATGATTGCGTCATTGACAGAATTCTCCAATCACTGCCACCAAGCTACAAGAGCTTCGTGATGAACTATAATATGCAAGGGATGAACAAGACTATTCCCGAGCTCTTCGCAATGCTGAAAGCTGCGGAGGTAGAAATCAAGAAGGAGCATCAAGTGTTGATGGTTAACAAGACCACTAGTTTCAAGAAAAAGGGCAAAGGGAAGAAGAAGGGGAACTTCAAGAAGAACAGCAAGCAAGTTGCTGCTCAAGAGAAGAAACCCAAGTCTGGACCTAAGCCTGAAACTGAGTGCTTCTACTGCAAGCAGACTGGTCACTGGAAGCGGAACCGCCCCAAGTATTTGGCGGATAAGAAGGATGGCAAGGTGAACAAAGGTATATGTGATATACATGTTATTGATGTGTACCTTACTAGAGCTCGCAGTAGCACCTGGGTATTTGATACTGGTTCTGTTGCTAATATTTGCAACTCGAAATAGGGACTACAGAATAAGCGGGCACTGGCAAAGGACGAGGTGACGATGCGCGTGGGAAACGGTTCCAAAGTCGATGTGATCGCGGTCGGCACGCTACCTCTACATCTACCTTCGGGATTAATATTAGACCTAAATAATTGTTATTTGGTGCCAGCGTTGAGCATGAACATTATATCTGGATCTTGTTTAATGCGAGACGGTTATTCATTTAAATCAGAGAATAATGGTTGTTCTATTTATATGAGTAATATCTTTTATGGTCATGCACCCTTGAAGAGTGGTCTATTCTTATTGAATCTCGATAGTAGTAATACACATATTCATAATGTTGAAACCAAAAGATGCAGAGTTGATAATGAAAGTGCAACTTATTTGTGGCACTATCGTTTAGGTCATATCGGTGTAAAGCGCATGAAGAAACTCCATACTGATGGACTTTTGGAATCACTTGATTATGAATCACTTGGTACTTGTGAACCGTGCCTCATGGGCAAGATGACTAAAACACCGTTCTCCGGTACTATGGAGAGAGCAACAGATTTGTTGGAAATCATACATACCGATGTATGTGGTCCGATGAATATTGAGGCTCGTGGCGGCTATCGTTATTTTCTCACCTTCACAGATGATTTAAGCAGATATGGGTATATCTACTTACTGAAACATAAGTCTGAAACATTTGAAAAGTTCAAAGAATTTCAGAGTGAAGTTGAAAATCATCGTAACAAGAAAATAAAGTTTTTGCGATCTGATCGTGGAGGAGAATATTTGAGTTACGAGTTTGGTATACATTTGAAAAATAGTGGAATAGTTTCGCAACTCACGCCACCCGGAACACCACAGCGTAATGGTGTGTCCGAACGTCCTAATCGTACTTTACTGGATATGGTGCGATCTATGATGTCTCTTACTGATTTACCGCTATCGTTTTGGGGTTATGCTTTAGAGACGGCCGCATTCACGTTAAATAGGGCACCATCAAAATCCGTTGAGATGACGCCTTATGAACTGTGGTTTGGCAAGAAACCAAAGTTGTCGTTTCTTAAAGTTTGGGGCTGCGATGCTTATGTGAAAAAGCTTCAACCTGATAAGCTCGAACCCAAATCGGAGAAATGTGTCTTCATAGGATACCCAAAGGAGACTGTTGGGTACACCTTCTATCACAGATCCGAAGGCAAGACATTCGTTGCTAAGAATGGATCCTTTCTCGAGAAGGAGTTTCTCTCGAAAGAAGTGAGTGGGAGGAAAGTAGAACTTGACGAGGTAGCTGTACCTGCTCCCTTACTGGAAAGTAGTACATCACAGAAAACTGTTTCAGTGACACCTACACCAGTTAGTGAGGAAGCCAATGATAATGATCATGAAACTTCAGATCAAGATACTACTGAACCTCGTAGATCAACCAGAGTGAGATCCGCACCAGAGTGGTACGGTAATCCTGTTCTGGAAGTCATGCTACTAGATCATGATGAACCTACGAACTATGAAGAAGCGATGTTGAGCCCAGATTCCGCAAAGTGGCTTGAAGCCATGAAATCTGAGATGGGATCCATGTATGAGAACAAAGTATGGACTTTGGTTGACTTGCCCGATGATCGGCAAGCAATTGAGAATAAATGGATCTTTAAGAAGAAGACTGACGCTGATGGTAATGTTACTGTCTACAAAGCTCGACTTGTCGCAAAAGGTTTTCGGCAAGTTCAAGGGATTGACTACGATGAGACCTTCTCACCCGTAGCGATGTTTAAGTCTGTCCGAATCATGTTAGCAATTGCCGCATTTTATGATTATGAAATTTGGCAGATGGATGTCAAAACTGCATTCCTGAATGGATTTCTGGAAGAAGAGTTGTATATGATGCAACCGGAAGGTTTTGTCGATCCAAAGGGAGCTAACAAAGTGTGCAAGCTCCAGCGATCCATTTATGGACTGGTGCAAGCCTCTCGGAGTTGGAATAAATGCTTTGATAGTGTGATCAAAGCATTTGGGTTTATACAGACTTTCGGAGAAGCCTGTATTTACAAGAAAGTGAGTGGGAGCTCTGTAGCATTTCTGATATTATATGTGGATGACATATTATTGATTGGAAATGATATAGAATTTCTGGATAGCATAAAGGGATACTTGAATAAGAGTTTTCCAATGAAAGACCTCGGTGAGGCTGCTTACATATTAGGCATAAAGATCTATAGAGATAGATCAAGACGCTTAATTGGACTTTCACAAAGCACATACCTTGACAAAATTTTGAAGAAGTTCAAAATGGATCAAGCAAAGAAAGGGTTCTTGCCTGTCTTACAAGGTGTGAAGTTGAGTAAGACTCAATGCCCGACCACTGCAGAAGATAGAGAGAATATGAAAGATGTTCCCTATGCATCAGCCATAGGATCTATCATGTATGCAATGCTGTGTACCAGACTTGATGTGTGCCTTGCTATAAGTTTAGCAGGGAGGTACCAAAGTAATCCAGGAGTGGATCACTGGACAGCGGTCAAGAACATCCTGAAATACCTGAAAAGGACTAAGGATATGTTTCTCGTATATGGAGGTGACAAAGAGCTCACCGTAAAAGGTTATGTTGATGCAAGCTTTGACACTGATCCGGACGATTCTAAATCGCAAACCGGATACGTGTTTACATTAAATGGTGGAGCTGTCAGTTGGTGCAGTTCTAAACAAAGCGTCGTAGCAGGATCTACATGTGAAGCGGAGTACATAGCTGCTTCGGAAGCAGCGAATGAAGGAGTCTGGATGAAGGAGTTCATATCCGATCTAGGTGTCATACCTAGTGCATTGGGTCCAATGAAAATCTTTTGTGACAATACTGGTGCAATTGCCTTGGCAAAGGAATCCAGATTTCACAAAAGGATCAAACACATCAAGGGACGCTTCAATTCCATCCGGGATCTAGTCCAGGTGGGAGACATAGAGATTTGCAAGATACATACGGACCTGAATGTTGCAGACCGTTGACTAAGCCTCTTCCACGAGCAAAACATGATCAGCACCAAAGCTCCATGGGTGTTAGAATCATTACAGTGTAATCTAGATTATTGACTCTAGTGCAAGTGGGAGACTGAAGGAAATATGCCCTAGAGGCAATAATAAAGTTATTATTTATTTCCTTATAATGATGATAAATGTTTATTATTCATGCTAGAATTGTATTAACCGGAAACATAATACATGTGTGAATACATAGACAAACAAAGTGTCACTAGTATGCCTCTACTTGACTAGCTCGTTAATCAAAGATGGTTATGTTTCCTAACCATGAACAATGAGTTGTTATTTGATTAACAAGGTCACATCATTAGTTGAATGATCTGATTGACATGACCCATTCCATTAGCTTAGCACCCGATCGTTTAGTATGTTGCTATTGCTTTCTTCATGACTTATACATGTTCCTATGACTATGAGATTATGCAACTCCCGTTTGCCGGAGGAACACTTTGGGTGCTACCAAACGTCACAACGTAACTGGGTGATTATAAAGGAGCATTACAGGTGTCTCCAAAGGTAGATGTTGGGTTGGCGTATTTCGAGATTAGGATTTGTCACTACGATTATCGGAGAGGTATCTCTGGGCCCTCTCGGTAATACACATCACATAAGCCTTGCAAGCATTACAACTAATATGTTAGTTGTGAGATGATGTATTACGGAACGAGTAAAGAGACTTGCCGGTAACGAGATTGAACTAGGTATTGGATACCGACGATCGAATCTCGGGCAAGTAACATACCGATGACAAAGGAAACAACGTATGTTGTTATGCGGTCTGACCGATAAAGATATTCGTAGAATATGTTGGAGCCAATATGGGCATCCAGGTCCCGCTATTGGTTATTGACCGGAGACGTGTCTCGGTCATGTCTACATTGTTCTCGAACCCATAGGGTCCGCACGCTTAAGGTTACGATGACAGTTATTATGAGTTTATGCATTTTGATGTACCGAAGGTTGTTCGGAGTCCCGGATGTGATCACGGACATGACGAGGAGTCTCGAAATGGTCGAGACATAAAGATTGATATATTGGAAGCCTATATTTGGATATCGGAAGTGTTCCGGGTGAAATCGGGATTTTACCGGATTACCGGGAGGTTACCGGAACCCCCCGGGAATCATATGGGCCTTAGTGGAAAGGTGAAAGGGCTGCCCATAAGGGCTGCGCGCCTCCCCCCCTCCCCTAGTCCTATTAGGACTAGGAGAGGTGGCCGGCCACCCCTCTCCCTCTTTCCCCCTTGGGAATCCTAGTTGGAATAGGATTGGGGGGGAGTCCTACTCCCGGTAGGAGTAGGACTCCTCCTGCGCCCTCTTCCTAGGCCGGCGCCCCCCTACCCCTTGGCTCCTTTATATACTGAGGCAGAGGCACCCCAGAAGGACACAAGTTGATCCACGTGATCTATTCCTTAGCCGTGTGCGGTGCCCCCTGCCACCATATTCCTCGATAATACTGTAGCGGAGTTTAGGCGAAGCCCTGCTGCTGTAGTTCATCAAGATCGTCACCACGCCGTCGTGCTGACGGAACTCTTCCCCGTCACTTTGCTGGATCGGAGTCCGGGGATCGTCATCGAGCTGAACGTGTGCTCGAACTCGGAGGTGCCGTAGTTTCGGTGCTTGATCGGTTGGATCGTGAAGACGTACGACTACTTCCTCTACGTCGTGTCATCGCTTCCGCAGTCGGTCTGCGTTGGGTACGTAGACAACACTCTCCCATCTCGTTGCTATGCATCACATGATCTTGCGTGTGCGTGGGAAAATTTTCGAAATTACTACGTTCCCCAACAATATATGATGTCAAAAGTTGGCACTACAAGGCAACATATGCATGATATGACTAACATCATCATGCCAAGGTAGAGCAAACACCTTGGGGGTAAATAGGAGTGGTCAGCGGCGTCTGAATCCGCCTCAGAACAGATATCTTCCTCTGGATTACAATCTGGAGAGGGGCGGGGAGGGTTTGCCATTGAACCCACCATGGAGCGATGTCTGCATGACAATGTATTGCCGCGCAAAACTCTTCTCTTTTTCTCTATATGTTCAGCATGACTGTGTACAATATCTGACATGCATACGAAAGAATATGGTGAGATTATCTAAGGAGAGCATGCAGAAATTTAGAGTGATGGTAACAACCAGTGGATCGACATTTTTCCGTTGAACCAAAATAGCCCTAATGGATCGACGTGAATGTATAGTTGTAAGTGATGCAACAAGTGTACAACCTCTTTGCCGTAGTCGTTTCGACCTCAGCATCATTGAGTTGGTCGCTGAAGCAGTTGAGGCAGAGGTGGCTGTCGGAGGTGTGGAGGAAGATCTGAGGAATATGTAGACGGCGTCCAGGGCACTGCTCTGTTTTGATGGATCGTTCTGTCGTTGGAGCAGCTCCGGTGAGCCGTAAGACGTCAAGGCTGAAGCAGCACAAGACAGACATCGTCAATCTCAAGTGGGATTCTAATAGCATCTCCAATAGATGATGTAAAATGGATGTAAAATTAACATCACCAAAAACCACCTGACTACAACAGATGAGGTAAAAACTGTTGACTCTGAACTTAACTGTCGAAACTGAAATTTACTGTGGAATCTGAATGCTACTGTCGAAACTGAACGCAACGGTAGCAGAAAGGCACTTGACATGTAGTTTCGGGAGGGCCTGCAGTTCATCTTCAACCTGCACCCCCCTGAGCCGCCAGACACCACCGGCCGAACCCCCGGCCCCAGCGCCGCCTCGCCGCCCCGAAACAACTCGCCACCGCCGCCCCAGCCAGCCCCCTAGGCCCCCCCCCCCCCCCCCTGAACCTTAAGATAGATAGTGGGGTACCTCTCCGGCGAGCCCCCATCCCCGCAGTGGGTGGTTCTTCCTTAACTCCGGCGCGCCCCCCAACCCCTGAAAATCGACTGACCCAAAAGTCGATTCAGTTGACTGAAGTGTGGCTTAATCGGAGCAGAGCAGCAGCACGAGCGAGGGGGAGAGCAGCAGCAGCACCTGGGCGAGCGAGCGATCGAGCGAGAGCCGGAGCAGCAGCAGGAGCGCGAGCGAGCGAGCGAGAGCCGGAGCAGCAGCAGTAGATCCGGATGGTATGGACGCCGCCGCCGAAGGGGCCTCGCACTAGGGGAGAGCCGCCGTGGAGATGTCGCACGCAGCGCCGGCTTCAAGGTAGCCGCTCCATCGGGGTGCGGAATGGAGCACCGTCGGTGCTAGGAGGTCGAGTTAAGGAGAAGGTGCGACACGATGAGTGTTCAACCTCTTTGGTGGCGCCGAGTAGGCCTCGGCTTCGTCCGAGGAGTCGGTGAGGATGATGCGGTTCCGGTGGAGCAGGTTAAGGCGGCGCTGTGGGGATGGAGCAGCCGCGATAGACGAGGCGATCGTCGGAGCAGCTCCTTGCAGGTGGAGGACGGGGTGGCTAAACTGGTGGGACAGCGAGATGGACGATGGATCCTCATCCGGGGAGGTGGACGAGGGACGTCGAGCTATTGCGGTGGACGACGTCGTCGGGGAAGAGGCTCCGGCTGGGCAGCGGTGACGTGGTGGACGGAGGAGGGTGGGGTTTCGCGGCTGGAGCGGAGAGGTTATGGCGGCCTGGGATTTCGAATGGCTAAAAGGGGGCGATGGGAGGGGGTGAAGAATGACATAGGGACACGCTTGTCCAAAATGTAGGGTGTGTTACAAAAGTACCCCCACCGATTTGAACTAGTAGCCCTTTTGACTCAGGGTTAGAAGGGGGATTTCGCGTGCCGGGATTTGCCAGCTGGAGGGAGTTTTCGCGCGCGTTGTAATTTCGGGATAGCAAGGCGCGGGTTGTGAAGGCGCTAGTTTTGGGAGCACGATATCTGAACTTTCGGGATATAACAAGACGCGGGTTGAATTTTAGGGACAAGCCTAACGTGTATTAATATTGTACTTGTACGTACCAAATCAATTCGCACTTCCCTCAACGAAAAAGAAAACGAAAAAAAATAAAACTATTCACACCACACAAAGAGAGAGTCTTGCCTCGTTTTACTATACAAATGCTATTCAAAGCTACTCCCTCCTTCCATCTATATAGGGTCTAATGCGTTTTTCGATGCTAACTTTGACCAAATATTAGAGCAATGATATATGACATGCAACTTACACAAAGCAAACCGTTAAATTCGTCTGTGAAAGGTTATTTCAATGATATAATTTTCACATTGTGCATGTCATGTACTATTAATCTTGTCAATAGTCAAAGGCGGTCTTAAAAATCTCATCACGCCCTATATAGATGGAAAGAGGGAGTATGAATCCATGTTATGTCCTATTAAATATTTTTGCTTGCTGTATAATGCATGTAACCTACTCATACCAACATTTTAGTGCATTCCAAATGTCTATACTACCGGTGCAATTCAAACTAAATTTGAATTCGTTTGTCTATTTCAATAAGAATCTACAATCATGATTGTTGCCAACTTCAACCAACATAGTTTCCTTGCTATCCGCCAGATATAAATCGGACGGCCTATAATGCAGGATGGCAGGCACACCATCATCAACAACTCCGTTTTTTATAAGAGTAGAGATAAAATATATTAAATGTAGTATAACATGTTCATAACCACACCATGTGTATCACCGTTATATATATTCACACATGCATCGGTTTGAAACACTATGATAAATTCTTCAAATATCTGAATTCGCTTTTTATAATGAAGTATATATGATCTCAATTCGTCTTTTACACCCACACAACCCTCTTATATTTGTAGCCAGCGCTAACTTTCTCTTGTGCATGCACACGCCCGCATCCCTCTCACCCTCCCTCAGCATTCTATAGCTCCATCGCGCAAATTCATCTTTTCACTTTAGGTTGTTCACCCACGGTGTGTGTAGCCCCCCCCCCCCCAGCTCCTTCTTTACGGCACAGATCGATCGATATGCCTCTCTAGCCAGGTGTGCCTAGCACAAACACAAGGTTCCCCTCTTCTCTTGTCACCTTCCATGCCTCACTCCCACCACTCTTTTCATCATTCTCGTACTCGCACACTCCTAACCCCTCGATATAGTATGCCTCTCGTACCACCTCCTACATGCATCCCTCTCTCTCTATCCTTCTCCACGTGCCTCATTTGCTTCTAACACACACATGCATGTATACCGATCGATCTCCCAACATATACCTAGATCGACTTTAACTACCCCCCCCCATCGATCGACGTACCTCACAAGTTATGTCTCTCCTTTCTCTAACAAAGGGCGGTTGATCTTCCTATGTAGTTACGTCTGCTTACCACAGCCACATCGTCCCCCCTCATCATTCGTGCATGCCTCCTGACCCGTCTCTCACACGCACGTGCACAGACAACAAGCAGCCATCTCCTCTCTTATTTATATTGCGGGTGTGCCCTCCATTTGTCTAGAAAGCCTATCCCACCATTTGTTAGAAGCAACTCCACTACCACCCCCTCCAACACTCTAGCTATGTCTCTCTCCCAACCTTATTCCTCTCCTGCACATATGCATGGATGCCGATCGATCTCCCTTAATACATGAGGCAGATCGATCTCCTTAATACATGAGGTAGGCCTCTCTCCTCCACACATATACCAGCCATTGTACCACTATAGTTAATTGGGCCTCCCTCTTCCCCCACCACACACCGATAGTCGAGCGCTACAGGTAGGTATCCATGCCATAGAGACAAACTGCACATGTCCCATCTCACATTCCAGTAGGCCACCACTCTATATCTTTGACGTGGGCACACACAAATTCGATGGCACTCTTTATCGATCGCGCGCACACACACACACACATCATCCCTCTCTTCGATTCTATGGACACCTCAAGATGCATTTGTATGAGTAGTTTATCTTATGAGAGAAAAGGTCGAACGAGGGAAGGCCTTATTTGCGAACGTGGAGAGACGTGTGGGTATATTTTGGCAAAATTGCCATAGTTTTTTTTCTATCCGTTAGATATAAATCCGACGGCCTATATTGCAGGATGGCACGCACACCATCATCACAAACTCGGTTTTCTACTCCCTCCATCCGAAAATACTTGTCATCAAAATGGATAAAAAGGGATGTATCTAAAACTAAAATACGTCTAGATACATTTCCTTTTATCCACTTTGATGACAAGTATTTCCGGATGGAGGGAGTATTTGTCTTTTTAGATATTTCAACAAGTGACTATGACCGGACCTTACCAACATACTCAAGAAAGTAGTCCATAATTTTGATGTTACCCTCTTTTCTTGGTGGTGTAGTGCCATCTGGATACCTCATAAATAAATAAAGTACTACATGATACTAATATATGATACATGGCGCAGGAGTACTAAGTATTATTAATACAGTTTTGCTAGAACTCATCTAGATGAGATATAATTTGGTCTCATTCATCTTTTATAGCCATTGGATGTGATGCTATATAAGATGCGTGTGTGCTGATGTAGGTTGTATTTGTTCTTGTGCAACGAACTGACCACTGCATGTCATGGTTGATAGTCTCAAGTCATTAAAAGAATACAAGCCCCACATCTCTTCTTGGTTGATTCCTCTATTTATGTCAAAAAATAAGAAACAACGTGAGAGTTAATGCACCACGCCTATGTGTTTACTATTTGGTTTTCGTAAGATGACTTAATACTCACCTAGACGGAGGGAGTATTCGATTTGACAGCGGGCGGCGCAGTTCCTGATACGGCTTTAATGCAGACAAGGGAGGGAGTAGCGGTTCCTGATATGTTGAACGGCCAATGCATCCTCCTTCAATTAATGCATGAGGGTAGTAATGGGAGGAGGTCCGGGAAAAGAGGCTGCACGATGTGAATGCAATGCAGCTTGCCCTCATTGCCCTCATATAAAGGCACCCCTCCATTCCAATGCATCTACCACATCGTACGCACCTTAGCATTTGCCTAAGCACCTACACTAAGCGCAAAAGAGCTCACTCCAGACCCATGGAAGCGATGCTCGTGAGTGGCCAGCGGTTGCGCCAGATGGTCCACGACGCCGGCCTGCGGCATGGCGCCGAGGATCGTCTCCACACGGTGTTGGAGACCGGCTGGTGGATGGACGCCTTCGACGCCAACTACGACTCTCAGTTGGACCACTAGCAACAAGTTCACCGTCCTCAAGAAGCTCGTGGACGACATCGTCATACTCCTCCAGCCCGCGCGCCCGGGCTCCTCATTGCCTGCCACCCTAATCGGCCTCCATGGCCGGAACCTCTTTCATGTTGGGGAACGTTGCAGAAAACAAAAATTTTCCTACTCGTTTCACCAAGATCCATCTAGGAGTTCATCTAGCAACGAGTCATCGGATGCATCTACATACCTTTGTAGATTGCGTGCGGAAGCGTTCAAAGAACGGTGATGATGTAGTCGAACACGACGTGATCCAAATCACCGATGACTTAGCGCCGAACGGACGGCACCTCCGCGTTCAACACACGTACGGAACAGGAGACGTCTCCTCCTTCTTGATCCAGCAAGGGGGAAGGAGAGGTTGATGAAGATCCAGCAGCACGACGGCGTGGTGGTGGATGCAGGGCGTCACAGTAGCAGGGCTTTGCCTATACTACGAGAGAGAGACGTAACGGGGAGAGAGGGAGGCGCCAAGGGCTGGTGTGTGAAGTCCCTCCTCTCCCCCACTATATATAGGGGTGCTAGGGGGGGCGCCGGCCCTAGGAGATGGAATCTCCTAGGGGGGGCGGCGGCCAAGGGTGGGGGGCTTGCCCCCCAAGCAAGGGGGCGCCCCCTTTAGGGTTTCCCCTCAACCCTAGCCGCATGGGCCCTAGGGGAGTGGCGCCCCAGCCCACTTTGGGCTGGGTTCCCTCCCACTTCAGCCCATGGGGCCCCCCGGGATAGGTGGCCCCACCCGGTGGACCCCCGGGACCCTTTCGGTGGTCCCGGTACAATACCGGTGACCCCGAAACTTGTCTCGATGGCCGAAACAGCACTTCCTATATATAATTCTTTACCTCCGGACCATTCCGGAACTCCTCGTGACGTACGGTATCTCATCTGGGACTCCTAACAACATTCGGGTTACTGCATATACATATCTTCACAACCCTAGCGTCACCGAACCTTAAGTGTGTAGACCCTACGGGTTCGGGAGACAAGCAGACATGACCGAGACGACTCTCCGATCAATAACCAACAGCGGGATCTGGATACCCATGTTGGCTCCCACATGCTCCACGATGATCTCATCGGATGAACCACGATGTCAAGGATTCAATCAACCCCGTATGCAATTCCCTTTGTCAATCGATATGTTACTTGCCCGAGATTCGATCGTCGGTATCCCAATACCTCGTTCAATCTCGTTACCGGCAAGTCACATTACTCGTACCTAATGCATGATCCCGTGACCAGACACTTGGTCACTTTGAGCTCATTATGATGATGCATTACCGAGTGGGCCCAGTGATACCTCTCCGTCATACGGAGTGACAAATCCCAGTCTTGATCCATGTCAACCCAACAGACACTTTCGGAGATACCCGTAGTCTACCTTTATAGTCACCCAGTTACGTTGTGACGTTTGGTATACCCAAAGCACTCCTACGGTATCCGGGAGTTACACGATCTCATGGTCTAAGGAAAAGATACTTGACATTGGAAAAACTCTAGCAAACGAACTATACGATCTTGTGCTATGTTTAGGATTGGGTCTTGTCCATCACATCATTCTCCTAATGATGTAATCTCGTTATCAATGACATCCAATGTCCATAGTCAGGAAACCATGACTATCTGTTGATCAACGAGCTAGTCAACTAGAGGCTTACTAGAGACATGTTGGTGTCTGTTATTCACACATATATTACGATTTCCGAATAACACAATTATTGCATGAATAAAGACAATTATCATGAATAAGGAAATATAATAATAATGCTTTTATTATTGCCTCTAGGGCATATTTCCAACAGTCTCCCACTTGCACTAGAGTCAATAATCTAGTTACATTGTGATGAGTCGAACACCCATGGAATTCTGGTGTTGATCATGTTTTGTTCTAGGGAGAGGTTTAGTCAACGGATCTGCTACATTCAGGTCCGTATGTACTTTACAAATATCTATGTCTCCATCTTGAACATTTTCACGAATGGAGTTGAAGCGACGCTTGATGTGCCTTGTCTTCTTGTGAAACCTGGGCTCCTTGGCAAGTGCAATAGCTCCAGTGTTGTCACAGAAAAGTTTGATTGGCCCCGACGCATTGGGTATGACTCCTAGGTCGGTGATGAACTCGTTCACCCATATTGCTTCATGTGCTGCCTCCGAGGCTTCCATGTACTCCGCTTCACATGTAGATCCCGCCACGACGCTTTGCTTGCAACTGCACCAGCTTACTGCCCCACCATTCAAAATATACACATATCCGGTTTGTGACTTAGAGTCATCCAGATCTGTGTCGAAGCTAGCGTCGACGTAACCCTTTACGACGAGCTCTTCGTCACCTCCATAAACGAGAAACATTTCCTTAGTCCTTTTCAGGTACTTCAGGATATTCTTGACCGCTGTCCAGTGTTCCTTGCCGGGTTTACTTTGGTACCTTCCTACCAAACTTACGGCAAGGTTTACATCAGGTCTGGTACACAGCATGGCATACATAATAGAACCTATGGCTGATGCATAGGGGATGACGCTCATCTCTTCTATATCTTCTGCCGTGGTCGGACATTGAGCTGAGCTCAATTTCATACCTTGTAACACAGGCAAGAACCCCTTCTTAGATTGATCCATATTGAACTTCTTCAATATCTTATCAAGGTATGTGCTTTGTGAAAGACCTATGAGGCGTCTTGATCTATCTCTATAGATTTTGATGCCTAATATATAAGCAGCTTCTCCAAGGTCCTTCATTGAAAAACTCTTATTCAAGTAGTCCTTGATGCTGTCCAAGAGTTCTATATCATTTCCCATCAATAATATGTCATCTACATATAATATGAGAAATGCTACAGAGCTCCCACTCACTTTCTTGTAAACGCAGGCTTCTCCATAAGTCTGCGTAAACCCAAACGCTTTGATCATCTCATCAAAGCGAATGTTCCAACTCCGAGATGCTTGCACCAGCCCATAAATCGAGCGTTGGAGCTTGCACACCTTGTCAGCATTCTTAGGATCGACAAAACCTTCCGGTTGCATCATATACAATTCTTCCTTAAGGAAACCATTAAGGAATGCCGTTTTGACGTCCATTTGCCATATCTCATAATCGTAGAATGCGGCAATTGGTAACATGATTCGGACGGACTTTAGCTTCGCTACCGGTGAGAAAGTCTCATCGTAGTCAACCCCTTGAACTTGTCGATAACCCTTAGCGACAAGTCGAGCTTTATAGATGGTCACATTACCATCCGCGTCTGTCTTCTTCTTAAAGATCCATTTATTTTCTATGGCTCGCCGATCAACGGGCAAGTCAGTCAAAGTCCATACTTCATTTTCATACATGGATCCTATCTCGGATTTCATGGCTTCTAGCCATTTGTCGGAATCTGGGCCCGCCATCGCTTCTTCATAGTTCGAAGGTTCACCGTTGTCTAACAACATGATTTCCAAGACAGTGTTGCCGTACCACTCTGGTGCGGAACGTGTCCTTGTGGACCTTCGAATTTCAGTAGGAGCTTGATCAGAAGTATCTTGATCATTATCATTAACTTCCTCTCTAGTCGGTGCAGGCACCTCAGGAACATTTTCTTGAGTTGCGCCATTTTCCGGTTCAAGAGGTAATACTTCATCAAGCTCTACTTTCCTCCCACTTACTTCTTTCGAGAGAAACTCTTTCTCTAGAAAGGACCCATTCTTGGCAACAAAGATCTTGCCTTCGGATCTGAGGTAGAAGGTGTACCCAATAGTTTCTTTTGGGTATCCTATGAAGACGCATTTTTCCGACTTGGGTTCGAGCTTTTCAGGTTGAAGTTTCTTCACATAAGCATCGCATCCCCAAACTTTTAGAAACGACATCTTAGGTTTCTTCCCAAACCATAATTCATACGGTGTCGTCTCAACGGATTTCGACGGAGCCCTATTTAAAGTGAATGCGTCAGTCTCTAAAGCATAGCCCCAAAAAGATAGCGGTAAATCGGTAAGAGACATCATAGATCACACCATATCTAATAGAGTGCGATTACGATGTTCGGACACACCGTTACGCTGAGGTGTTCCAGGCGGCGTGAGTTGTGAAACTATTCCACATTTTCTTAAGTGTGTGCCAAATTCGTGACTCAAGTATTCTCCTCCACGATCTGATCGTAGAAACTTGATTTTCCTGTCACGTTGATTTTCAACCTCACTCTGAAATTCCTTGAACTTTTCAAAGGTTTCAGACTTGTGTTTCATTAAGTAGACATACCCATATCTACTTAAATCATCAGTGAGCGTGAGAACATAACGATAGCCACCGCGAGCCTCAACACTCATTGGACCGCACACATCAGTATGTATGATTTCCAATAAGTTGGTTGCTCGCTCCATTGTTCCTGAGAACGGAGTCTTGGTCATCTTACCCATGAGGCATGGTTCGCACGTGTCAAATGATTCATAATCAAGAGACTCTAAAAGTCCATCTGCATGGAGCTTCTTCATGCGTTTGACACCTATGTGACCAAGGCGGCAGTGCCACAAGTATGTGGGACTATCATTATCAACCTTACATCTTTTGGTACTCACATTATGAACATGTGTAGTATTACGTTCGAGATTCATAAAGAATAAACCATTCACCATAAGAGCATGACCATAAAACATATCTTTCATATAAATAGAACAACCATTATTCTCGGATTTAAATGAGTAGCCATCTCGAATTAAACGAGATCCCGATACAATGTTCATGCTCAAAGCTGGCACTAAATAACAATTATTAAGGTTTAAAACTAATCCCGAAGGTAGATATAGAGGTAGCGTGCCGACGGCGATCACATTGACCTTGGAACCATTCCCGACGCGCATCGTCACCTCGTCCTTTGCCAGTCTCTGCTTATTCCGCAGCCCCTGCTTTGAGTTACAAATGTGAGCAACTGCACCGGTATCAAATACCCAGGAGCTACTACGGGTACTAGTAAGGTACACATCAATTACATGTATATCATATATACCTTTTGTTTTGCCGGCCTTCTTGTCTGCTAAGTATTTAGGGCAGTTCCGCTTCCAGTGACCGCTTCCCTTGCAATAAAAGCACTTAGTCTCGGGCTTGGGTCCATTCTTTGGCTTCTTCCCGGCAGCTTGCTTGCCGGGCGCGGCAACCTCCTTGCCGTACTTCTTGAAGTTCTTTTTACCCTTGCCTTTCTTGAACTTAGTGGCTTTATTGACCATCAACACTTGATGTTCCTTCTTGACTTCTACCTCCGCTGATTTCAGCATTGAGAACAACTCAGGAATGGTCTTTTGCATCCCCTACATGTTGAAGTTCATCACAAAGCTCTTGTATCTTGGTGGAAGCGACTGGAGGATTCTGTCAATGACCACATCATCCGGGAGATTAACTCCCAGCTGAGACAAGCGGTTATGTAACCCAGACATAGTGAGTATGTGCTCACTGACAGAACTATTTTCCTCCATCTTACAGCTGAAGAACTTATCGGAGACTTCATATCTCTCGATCCGGGCATGAGCTTGAAAAACCATTTTCAGCTCTTCGAACATCTCATATGCTCCATGTCTCTCAAAACTCTTTTGGAGCCCTGGCTCTAAGCTGTGAAGCATGCCGCACTAAACGAGGGAGTAGTCGTCAACACGTGTCTGCCAAGCGTTCATAACGTCTTGGTTCTGTGGGACGGGAGCTTCACCTAGCGGTGCTTGTAGGACATAATCTTTCTTGGCAGCTATGAGGATGATCCTCAGGTTCCGGACCCAGTCCGTATAGTTGCTGCCATCGTCTTTCAGCTTGGTTTTCTCTAGGAACGCGTTGAAGTTGACGACTACGTGGGCCATTTGATCTACAAGACATATTGTAAAATATTTTAGACTAAGTTCATGATAATTAAGTTCATCTAATCAAATTATTAATGAACTCCCACTTAGATTAGACATCCCTCTAGTCATCTAAGTATTACATGATCCGGACTAGTCAACATCGGTGAACATCTTCATGTTGATCGTATCTTCTATACGACTCATGCTCGACCTTTCGGTCTTCTGTGTTCCGAGGCCATGTCTGTACATGCTAGGCTCGTCAAGTCAACCTAAGTGTTTGCATGTGTAAATCTGTCTTACACCCGTTGTATGTGAACGTCTGAATAAAACACCCGATCATCACGTGGTGTTTTGAAACAGCGAACTGTCGCAACGGTGCACAGTTAGGGGGAACACTTCTTGAAATTATTATGAGGGATCATCTTATTTACTACCGTCGTTCTAAGTAAACAAGATGCAAAACATGATAAACATCACATGCAATCAAATAATAAACGTGACATGATATGGCCAATATCACATAGCTCCTTTGATCTCCATCTTGGGGCTCCATGATCATCTTGTCACCGGCTTGACACCATGATCTCCATCATCATGATCTCCATCATCGTGTCTCCATGAAGTTGCTCGCCAACTATTACTTCTACTACTATGGCTAACGCGTTTAGCAATAAAGTAAAGTAATTTACATGGCGTTTCTCAATGACACGCAGGTCATATAAAAGAATAAAGACAACTCCTATGGCTCCTGCCGGTTGTCATACTCATCGACATGCAAGTCGTGATTTCTATTACACTAGCATGAACATCTCATACATCACATATAGATCATTCATCATTCATCACAACTTTGGCCATATCATATCACAAACCACTTGCTGCAAAAAACAAGTTAGACGTCCTCTAATTGATGTTGCAAGTTTTATGTGGCTGAATTTAGGGTTCTAGCAAGAACGACTTCTTACCTACGTTAAAGCCACAACGTGATTTGTCAACTTCTATTTACCCTTCATAAGGACCCTGTTCATCGAATCCGCTCCAACTAAAGTGGGAGAGACAGACACCCGCCAGCCACCTTATGCAACTAGTGCATGTTAGTCGGTGGAACCGGTCTCACGTAAGCGTACGTGTAAGGTTGGTCCGGGCCGCTTCATCCCACAATGCCGCTGAAGCAAGAAAAGACTAGTAGCGGCAAGAAAGTTGACAAATCTACGCCCACAACAAATTGTGTTCTACTCGCGCAAGAAGAACTACGCATAGACCTAGCTCATGATGCCACTGTTGGGGAACGTTGCAGAAAACAAAAAATTTCCTACTCGTTTCACCAAGATCCATCTAGGAGTTCATCTAGCAACGAGTCATCGGATGCATCTACATACCTTTGTAGATTGCGTGCGGAAGCGTTAAAAGAACGGTGATGATGTAGTCGAACACGACGTGATCCAAATCACCGATGACCAAGCGCCGAACGGACGGCACCTCCGCGTTCAACACACGTACGGAACGGGAGACGTCTCCTCCTTCTTGATCCAGCAAGGGGGAAGGAGAGGTTGATGAAGATCCAGCAGCACGACGGCGTGGTGGTGGATGCAGGGCGTCACAGTAGCAGGGCTTCGCCTATACTACGAGAGAGAGACGTAACGGGGAGAGAGGGAGGCGCCAGGGGCTGGTGTGTGAAGTCCCTCCTCTCCCCCACTATATATAGGGGTGCTAGGGGGGCGCCGGCCCTAGGAGATGGAATCTCCTAGGGGGGGCGGCGGCCAAGGGTGGGGGGCTTGCCCCCCAAGCAAGGGGGCGCCCCCTTTAGGGTTTCCCCTCAACCCTAGCCGCATGGGCCCTAGGGGAGTGGCGCCCCAGCCCACTTTGGGCTGGGTTCCCTCCCACTTCAGCCCATGGGGCCCCCCGGGATAGGTGGCCCCACCCGGTGGACCCCCGGGACCCTTCCGGTGGTCCCGGTACAATACCGGTGACCCCGAAACTTGTCCCGATGGCCGAAATAGCACTTCCTATATATAATTCTTTACCTCCGGACCATTCCGGAAATCCTCATGACGTCCGAGATCTCATCCGGGACTCCGAACAACATTCAGGTTACTGCATATACATATCTTCACAACCCTAGCGTCACCGAACCTTAAGTGTGTAGACCCTACGGGTTCGGGAGACAAGCAGACATGAC
Organism: Triticum urartu; assembly: GCF_003073215.2. Classification (NCBI taxonomy): domain Eukaryota; kingdom Viridiplantae; phylum Streptophyta; class Magnoliopsida; order Poales; family Poaceae; genus Triticum; species Triticum urartu. Next base: position 117,321,521 of record NC_053028.1, read on the forward strand.
CGAGACGACTCTCCGGTCAATAACCAACAGCGGGATCTGGATACCCATGTTGGCTCCCACATGCTCCATGATGATCTCATCGGATGAACCACGATGTCGAGGATTCAATCAACCCCGTATGCAATTCCCTTTGTCAATCGATATGTTACTTGCCCGAGATTCGATCGTCGGTATCCCAATACCTCGTTCAATCTCGTTACCGGCAAGTCACTTTACTCGTACCGTAATGCATGATCCCGTGACCAGACACTTGGTCACTTTGAGCTCATTATGATGATGCATTACCGAGTGGGCCCAGTGATACCTCTCCGTCATACGGAGTGACAAATCCCAGTCTTGATCCATGTCAACCCAACAGACACTTTCGGAGATACCCGTAGTCTACCTTTATAGTCACCCAGTTATGTTGTGACGTTTGGTATACCCAAAGCACTCCTACGGTATCCGGGAGTTACACGATCTCATGGTCTAAGGAAAAGATACTTGACATTGGAAAAACTCTAGCAAACGAACTATACGATCTTGTGCTATGTTTAGGATTGGGTCTTGTCCATCACATCATTCTCCTAATGATGTGATCTCGTTATCAATGACATCCAATGTCCATAGTCAGGAAACCATGACTATCTGTTGATCAACGAGCTAGTCAACTAGAGGCTTACTAGAGACATGTTGGTGTCTGTTATTCACACATATATTACGATTTCCGAATAACACAATTATTGCATGAATAAAGACAATTATCATGAATAAGGAAATATAATAATAATGCTTTTATTATTACCTCTAGGGCATATTTCCAACATTTCAAGCACTGGTGGCCCTGCGACTGCCTGCCGACGCCACGAAGAATGTCCACCTGGAGGTCACGCTCGCCGCGAGGCGCCTCGCCCTGCAAGAATTCATCGACCTACACATCCACATGTATGAGGAAATCGTGTAAATAGGTATCTACAAGGCTAGTGAGGACGCTACGACGTTGTCCTTCCTCAACCGGCTGGAAGCCTTGGATGCCTTTGCTGAGAAGCACCTCGACCTTGCCACAAAAGCCGCCGCTCCTTAGCCGCCGGTCGGTGGCCTGGCACACTAAGTTGAGGAGGAGGAGGTCGTACGTTCGTGGATCCATCTTTCTTCTTGCCTTCTGTAACCACCACTGCGATCGCATCATTGTGGCCTTAATTCTTATTGTGCTGTTGCATTCTCGTTCCAGTCAATACCGACATGTGTGATCCCTTTGCTTAATTATATGCATCACTGTAACTAGTACTCCATCCGTCAATTTATAAGTTGTGCTTACCTTTTCCATCAACTTCGTCCAACGCGCGGGCATCTTGCTAGAAACACTAGAATATGTCTATATAATCCGTATGTGATAGTCCATTTTAAATCTCAAAAAAGACAAATATTTAGGTACGGAGTGAGTAATATATTAGGATTATATCAAAACAATAGTGATTTCTTTCAAGTTTGTGAACAAATACTACTATTCTACTACTTTGGATCCGTCGCAACGCATGGGCACATTGCTGGTAAAAGGAAAAGTCCTGCCACATTCGCGTCGCACCCCCACACGCCCGGGAATTGGGAGTACAACACGGCCCATCCGGCACGACACATAGCTTAGGGAAGGCGTGTTGCCTAGCATTTGCACTTTCATGTGGGACCGCCGTTGAGCAAACCGACACCCCGCCCGCCGCCGGGTTCGAAAACAGAAACGAGGGGAAGATCTAGCTGTAGCACGGAAGCCAAGAAATTTGGTGTCAGACGGGGCTCATTGATAGAGTAGGAGCATTCCGTACTAGTACTACTCCTACTAGTACCAAGTTTGTACTCCTAATACTATATTACTAGTACTACCACTATACAACTAGTAGGTACGTGCACGACACAACATCGTAGGAACAAAACACGGGAAGATCTTGTTTTGGGTGATTTATCTTTTTTTCAATCAACGTAGTTTGAATAATATGATGTGGGGGGCGCCCATGAAGCTTATGTGGCTTGGTTGCATGGCTACGGAAGGTTAGAGAAAAACAAATAGATAATGTGTTTAGAGTGCACTCCACTAAATAGATATATATACTTTGGATCCATTGCAACGGACCGGCACATCTATATCTATACCCCCTATATAGTGTGAAAAACTTTGAAAGTTGGTCGTTGGATGAAGCCAATTCGACGGTACAAAGATGGCAAATCCGAGCACTACTGGCCGTTGGATATCATCCACCAGATTCTGCCACATTTATAATCTAGAAGACTCCATGGTTGAACTTAATTCATGACTAACTTTGCCACAACTAAGCTTAGGCAAAGTTATTAGTTCTTCAAAACGAGAAAAACAAGTTGGCAAGCCTAAGGGAATCTTGCCACATTTTTTGTGTGTATGTCATGTGGGGACTTAGTGTGGCTTGCCTAAGGTGTGGCTTGAACCAAACACTCACCTAAGTTAATCAAACTTGCCTAACCTTACATTCCACCAGATTTTGCCACATGTTAGAATCTAGAAAGCTCCACATGTAGAAGCATAATACACAAACCACCAGAATCGCATGCGTGCAATGCACATGTACCTTACTAGTACTAGTTGGTAGTAGTAAGAAACAAATTCTAGTTTTGGCACGAGCTCGTACTGCGGGAGCACCACAAGGCCTGCCGCAGGAGTTACATTTCTCTCTCGGGGCCACAGGACCGAACTTCAGTGGCTTAGTGCCCGGCCTATGAGTCAATGACATGCAGACCTTAAATGCGGCTGGCCCACATGTCATTCTCATGGTGGTGGCGTGGTTCGCGACTCACTCATTCGAGATGAAACGGCCGGTGGTGGCGTGGCCGTGGCGAGGGTGCCACAGCTGGGCGCCGGGGCGTTACGAGGTGTAGATGGCCACACCGGCGGGTACTACCTGTAGTACTCCCTCCGTCCTTTGTACTCTGCATATTAGGTTTGTCCAAAGTCAATCTCATCCAACTTTGACCAGGTTTATATAAAAAATTATAGACATTCACATAACAACACCAATATCATCAGATTCATCTTGGAATATATTTTCATATTATATTTATTAGATATTATAGATGCTAATAATTTATAATATAAATTTAGTCAAACTTAGCAAAGTTTGACTTTCGGCAAATCCAATGTGCAGAGTAAAAAGGACCGGAGGGAGTACATAAGTACTCCAGCTGAGGATTGATGCCCGGGACGAGATGTGTCACAGCCGCTGGATGAAAATTCGATGGTGCGGGAGTACGGATCGGAGCACAGCAGCGGAGCAGGAAAACCGCGTCCAATCAGGTGTGTCTGTGGTAGAAAGTTGATGGTCGCCGTAGTTCAGCTGGCCCGCACGTCATTCACACAAAGGCAGAGGAGCGGTGGGGCCGAGATGGATGAGGGGCACGTCGGGGGGATGAGGATCCCTTGACGTGAACAATCCTACCATTCTGTCCCTGACATGTGGGACCCATAAGCGTGGGTCCCACTTGTTAGCGAAGGAAAGGTAGGGCAAGGCAGTGATAGCCACGTCAGAGGATCCATGTCCACGTCGGGGGACGTCGTGCCATGGGTTGGAGCGGCATCGTGGGAATCGCGTGTGGGTGTGGCAGTGGTAGAAATAAGAAACGTGATGGTCGCCGTGGTTCAACTTCCATGGACAAGCTGTCATGTCTGCTGACACATGTATATCAAAACTAGAGTGTTTATATTTCAAGCACGTGAACAAGTATTATTCTACTACTTTGGATCCATTGCAACACACGAGCCAGCACATTGGTAGTAGTAGTGTCCATCTCTATCTCTAGAGGCCTTCCCTCGTTCATCCTTTTCTCTCACAAGATAAACTACTCATACAAATGCATCTTGATGTTCCGTGGAACGCACGAGGATGTTTCCTTGGGGGTCTCTCCAGCGCGGCGTGGCCGTAGTTGCAAGTTGACGCCCCTTGAGATGTCGACATTGAGGGGCACTCGGATTTCCTCCGATGAGCAGGTAAGATGAGTTTGATCACGTAGTAAATGCATTCTAAAGACTACTTCCGTGTCCATTTCCTAATTCTCCCCCTACCCACTGTTTCACAGGATAGGATTGGTGTGAGTGGAGATTGGCTTGCATATGTACGGGAGGGTACCAACATCAATTTGCACAACATTTACAACGGTGACACCATTCCCGTAGAACCTTTGTCGAACATTGGGATCAGCCATGCAACGGGCCACCACATGAATTGGTATGATGGAACCACGGTGAGACTGAATAAGATAGCACGAACCTTGCACATGGCGGTTAAAGGCGGACCATGCTGTCTGTGGCCGATTTGTTGCCGTACGAATAGGAAGACGCTGTGCTCCTTTCTAACGCATCTTCGCGGTGACAAACCAGGGGACTTATTTTGTATGGGACACATCCTACGATATACTCCCTCTCTCCCAGTTTATTTGTTTTGAATCTTTTCGTTTTATAAGTTTCAAATTCAAATTTAGAGCTCCCCATCACATGTTGAGATTACAATGTCCATTAAATCGTTGCGTGCATGTATAGTAAAGAAACAAATCTCGAGCTTGGCACGAGTTCGTGCTGCAGGAGCACCACAAGCCCTGGCGCAGGAGTTACATTTCCCTCTCAGGGCCGTCGGGACTGAGCTTCAGCGCCTTATTACACCTACCTTTGAGTGAATAACATGTGGACCCGATAGGTGACTGGTCCACATGTAATGCTCTCATAGGCAGAGGGGCAGTGGGGCCAAGAGGGGTGAGCCGCAGGTCGGGGGACGTGTGGTTTCATGGCTTCGAGCGGCGTCGTGGGAATCACGGGTGGCTGTGGTAGAAACTTAATGCTCGCCGCATTTTAGGTGGCCCACATGTCATGCACACAAGCTGTCATGTCTACGGACACATGCACTGCATACCGATCACTGGAAGAAGTAGTAGAGAAAGCTATATATGCGGATAAATAGTTCCTTATAGTCAAGCGGACCCACTCTACTACTCTGTTCCAAAGACATGCACACCATCGAAATAGTCCATCTATATGAATATAAACCGAGAGGGAATAATTTTTTTACAAGAGAGGAAATAGTTCATCCATCCATAATGCCCTCCTTCTGGTGCAGCCTTTTCTTCATCATCATCATCTTCTTCTTCTTCTTCTTCTTCTTCTTCTTGTTCTCATTCTCTGTGGGAGACGGCTTCGCAACAAGCTCTTTGGACCTTGAAGTTATCTCTAAACTCACACGGGCATCGAGGGCAGCATATTTTATCCGCTCGTACATCAAGGGATAATTCTCCCATCCAGACGACCTTAATGCCACCGTCTCGTCACCCTTCTGAAGATTTGTACCAAGCACAAAATTTGCTACGTCGAATAGGGATGGTGTCTATTTATCACAATCTTCTACAGGAATTTTGATTCTGGTTTGTAGGTTAGCGATGCTTTTCAAATCAAGGTTGTACGACTCCAGCTTCTGTTTGTCCCCTTCGATGGCTGCCCCACAGAAGTATATGTCCTCCCGAGACAAGAAATCGTGAAGCTCACGTGGTATGGAGGGCGAGTGTATGATGTGGTACACCAAAACATCATCTTCGTGGCACATCTGAAGGATGGCAGCGCGCTGGATCTTCCCAGGGGCACGCTCCGTGTACTCTACGTCGAGACCAATGACCCTCGTCTCTACCTTTTCAAGGGAGTTGGATACATTTTTGATCCACTGCCGAACAACCCTTGGGTGGATGGTGACGGTGGCAACTATGTGCATCAAGCCTTCAACAAGGACATGTTGGACGCTAAAAACCTGCATCTCGATCTCTTCCGCCATTTGGAACCACTGGAACAGAGGGCTATGATTTGGAGAATTAGGATTAGATGACTAGTCTAACTGAAGAAGTAGATGATTATTTAAAGAGGTTAAAACAATGTGAACGCAGTGGGGTTTGGATGCAAATGAAGACGAAGGGGAGGTGAAGAAGCCGAGGAGAATCAATTCCTGATGCAGAAGTAAATGGGAGAAGTGGCATGCAGGCAGTTGATTAGACGGCTAAGTAGACTAAACGAAAAGGCTATGCGGGTAGACTGATGAGTCGTACCTGTTCGTGTAAGTGCCCATCATTCCTGATAGGTGGGACCTATGCATGCAAACAGATAAAAAAATGTGTCGTAGTTTTTTTTGAGCGCGTGAGTGGGAGACACAACATTCTGTGGTTAAGGAATACTCCCTCCGTTTAGGTGAGTATAAGTCACCTTATGAAACTTAGGTTTTCCCAAAACCTTTAGGCGTGGAGCATTAACTTCCTGCTCAATCGCCTCCCAGCCTCATTAGCCAGCGTTCTCTTCCTCTACTGCCGCGTTCTACCTTTCCATTTTTCATCTTCATAAGTGTGGAACGATCTGCATGCCGTCCTTGATGCACCAGAACGACCACTGCATGCATCGCGGCAGGGCGTTGATTGGGCATGCACGAGAATTTGGTTAGTCCTGCCTTAGGTCGATGCGTGTTGTCGCTCAACAGTGGCATGCATGGACGCATGGACGCCGGAGCTCCCCTGCTCAGATTCGCCGCGCTGCTTCCCTGCTCTCCCGCGCCGGAGCTCCCCTGCTCAGCTTCGCCGTGCCGCTCTCCCGCGTGTCCTCCTCCGTCGCTCCCTCCTTCCTCACGCAGCTCCCCTGCCCCCCTTGCCTGCCTCCCAAATCTTCCCCCTTTCACACCCAAAATCGTTTCTTCCTCCTCCCGCTGCGTCTCCTGCTTGCGCACGGCAACGACATGTCCTCCTCATTGCCCCCGACGCTGGAGGAGGCATGGGGCAAGCAGCAGTGCCTCGCGCTGCGCCGGCGCGACCTCGGGTGCGCGTGGGTGTACGCGTCGGTCGCCGGCTCAGTCCTGCGCCAGTCCGCGAAGGAAGAGGAAGGGGATTCCGTTCGCCGCCAAGGCGCCCTGGGCATGCTCCTCGAGTCCATGCTCCTCTGGCCCCTCATCACCTCCCTCCTCAAGAAGCAGAACAACATGACGGAGGTCCTCTCCTCCCTTGTGAGCCTTCATTTGGTTTGAGATTGTTTTGTCCAGCAACTTCATGGTTTGCTTTCGTTGCACTCAGCATGATTCTGGTCTTATTAATGTTGGGGGCGAGCACATGCTGCAGCGCACGGTGATCTAGTTCTTTCATTCAGTCAAGTTCTTTCATTCAATCATGTTCTTTCATTCAGTCAAATTCAGTCAAGTTCTACTAATCCCGCCACAGGCTAAGACAGTCGGTGTCCCTTTGAAATTGTCACTAGAATTTTGTATAGTTTGGATAGATGTTCCAGTTCTTTCATTCAGTCAAGTTGTACTTAAACTTTCCGCAAAAACAATAAAAATAAAATTCTGCTGAAACTGAGAAAAGGCACAGAAACATGAATGTGCTGCCATGTGCCCGAATGTGCCTGAATGTGCTAATAATTCTTTCTCAAATTAGCGTGAATGTGCTGCGCTGACCTTTGATGATAGTGTATTCTTCTAAATTATGCATGAATCTGTAGCACACCATGATACTACTATTATTTAATCATCTCCATTTTTATTTTCTCCTTTAGATCATCTCCATTTTTATTTTCACTTTTAAGTTTTACATGTAGATTTTGACCCCAAAAAACACATGGTATTTTTAACAATTTTTAGTTTGCATTATCCTGGATATAGAACATGGATCTCTGAATAATTTAAATATTCTAAATAATACAATAATTGACAGAGGCATAACAATTCAAATGTAGCTTCAAATGTCAAAAATTAGTGTCCTGGATATAGAACATGGATCAGTTTTCAGTTTGCGTAACACTTTTCAGTTTGCATTATCCTTCTCTGAATAATTCAAATGTCCTGGATACAGAACATGGATAACACTGTATATTTAGTGTAAAATATTTTTAGTACTTTGAGTTTTGGCCACTACTTCTGCTGTTTAGTAACTTTTCTGAATTTTGGCCACTACTACAGTAAGTTCAAGTGAGTAACTATAGTAACTTCAAGTGAGTAACTCCATTTCTGATTTTTTTTACATAAAACTAACCATGATATTTGTTCCTCTGTTCTGGTCATAATTATAATCTGATTGCTGAACCCTTAATCATTCTCGTAATGTTTACATGATGCACAATTATACTGCCGTCAAAACTACTCCATACACACACTGTCGAAACTGACAAGATGGTGGTGGAGGTGGGAATAAATGTTCAGTATTGGTGCATTTTCTATGCTTACAAAATTCAGATTGAATTTCACTACCAAAAGAAAAGAAGTCGAGATTAAATGTTGCTTTCCACTTACTTCACCTATGTGTAACTCTTTTGGTGCATTTTCTGCAGAATCTATGTGTAGCTGCAGCATACAGGCCAGTTCATCAACTGCTCGAAGAAGAAAAGAAGGTGGCATTTCCTTGCCTTTAGCATACAGGCCAGTTCACTTAATGTCCTCTGGTGCTATATTTCTGAGAACATCCAAGTTTTTACTTATCATTTTGCTAGCATTCACAAGTCTATTGAAGCGTGCATGTCTTTGTGAATCTTGTTGTCTACTCCAAGTAGATGGTGTGTAGCCTGGCAAAGGTATTAGTACTTGGTGCATTCTAAGTTTAAAACCACTCTAGATTTACAAGTGTTTACTGAAGATGACAAGTGTTTATTCAGTTCTAAATTTGAAGTAACTAGTAGACGAACAATATTCATCTTTTTCTGTATATGAAGAAGAATAAACCTAGCTAATTCAAATAATTCCAATTTTAGGGACATGTTTTTATCAACTCTTAGTTAAGGGGTTGTGGCAGTATTCAGTTTTCAGTTTTGTGCTGCTTGAATTGATTCTACAGGAATATTTAGGGAAGAGTCATGGCTATGCTTAGCTCTCTGTAAAATGAATGACTGAAATTGGACAATTGGAAACTTTAGGTATGTTTGCAATTGGACAAATGGTGTATAAATCCAAATAAAGAAAATAAATTCAAATGATTCCAATAAATCCAAATAAACATGGTTGATCTTCATTTTGCATAAACCTGGTTGAGTATTATAGAGTAATTGACAACAAATTGACCTGGTTGGAATTCATACAGCAACAGTAACAGTTAACTGAACTTCTTTTGCGTGCATTTATCACTCCAGAAAACTTTCAGTAACAAGTGAGCAGCCTCTGCATTTTCTCAGTGAACTTTTGAGTGCATTTATCACTTGTTGGAGTATGCTATAGCTTCTGCAAATCACAAACTCCTTTAGTTTACATCTCAGTTTTAGCAAACACTACAGTTTCAGTAAAGGAGTCATAACTGAATTACAGGCACTGTAGTTTCTCTACAGTATTGGAACAGTGAACATTTTCAGTTACCTGTAGCAAGAAAAACTTCCAAAAACTACCAGATATCCAACAATGCCAAGAGTATTACTCAATGAATTTGATGGCATCAAACTAAATTTTCACTATAATCTGTTCATTATTTAGCAGCAGTGTACAGCCTTTGTCCTGGATTATTTCTCTAGCTTTGTATCCCCTGACTGAATTTTCTCCGACTGTACAAAGAACAGCAAATTCAGACTCAAGGCAACAAATTGAACAACAACAGTAGCAGAGGCGGGCGGGGCAGACTCACCAGCATAGGCGGGAGTGGCAGCAGAGGCGAGGCAGTGGGAAAGGAAAAGGCAGCATCAGAGGTCCACGGCGCCGGCGTCGTCCACCAGTAGCAGCATGAGAGGCGGGAGTGGCCGAAATTGTCCACGGTGCCGGCGGCTGAAGCAGACGAAATTGGAGGCACAGGTGGGCGGCGAAGGTGGGCAAACGTGGGTGGCAACCTTCAACGGGGCCGGCGGCGTAGCTCGAGGAGGGCGCCGGCGCAGGTCGCCTTCACGGCGGGCGGTGCAGGTGGTAAGCCGCGGCACAGGTGCAAGCGGGCGGCGGCGCTGTTGTTGGTCGCGGGCTGGGCCACGGTTCTGGTGTTGGTCGCGGCGCAGATCCAGGAGGGCGGCGGCGCAGGTGGGTAGCCGGTGATGGCTGCAAAGCGTGGGCGACGGGGGAGGAGGTAGGAAGGAAATGGACTTCTTTGTGACGTGTTTAAAACTCTGTGGGATTTTTTGCAAAAAAACAAATACACTGCCCTGTGGACAACTTTTCCCGGACGGAGGGAGTACTAGTTAAATCCGAGCTATGGGTGTGAAGCACTGATATGCCAGTACATTTGATTGTGACCTGTTCTAATTTTGTACCTGAACTTTTTTTAGAAAGGGTTGTACGTCAACTTAATGTGCTAGCAGAACTTATTGTGTTGTTTGTCTGTTTTTTTGCACAACATTCAAGATATTTCCCCGTCATTGATAAAGACGATGAACCGTTCTTCGTTGGTTTCAACATAGCCCTTCCCGTAGCGATCCACTGCTTCCATCCTGATTGTGCCGCCTGCGTGAAATTTTTGTATGCAAGTTCAGTGTGCTATGATGTTCTATACGATTGTGTCAACTATATAAGTTTTTACTGAGCATCAACAATGCATATGGCTGAAAGATGTATTTACGAGCATCGACCGATGGGTCTCTCTCTATCTCTCTCTCTCTCTCTCTCACACACACACACGCACACGCACACACACACACGCACACACACACACACACACACACGCACACACACAAGTGGGACCCGTTGAATTATTTATTTGCTTGTGACAACTTTTAATTAGGTTCCACTGTAATCTAACTTTTTTCTTAAGTTATTAATTGAGCTCAGTGACTTCAAAAAGTTGTACAGAAGCCTTGTTTGGGCCTTTCCGGCGTCGCTGAATGTGGGCTAAGTAACCATGTTAGGTTGTACTGTACTACACAGGCCTTTTTTTCAACATCACCAATGCAACTGGGCCGACGGTTGTACACAATATCCGGGTCAACTTGTTATTCTCCGTCCCGCTGGGCTGCAAACTTTCCTAGGAGGTATGCATTAGGCTTAACAAGAAAATGGACTTTAAGAAATAATAAATGGGATGTAATTATAATAACTGGACAGTTACTATGCACCAAACATGTAATTAGTTTGAAAAATATATTATTTTTGGAATTTGAAAATTTTAATTTCATTACTTGTTGCGCGCGCAATATTTCGTTGGATTTTAACGTAATACAACTTTATTTTGAAATTATATTTGACCTGACTAGAAATTTCGGATAAAAATATTTCGGATCCCATCAAAATGTGGGAATTTTTTTTGAATTCTGTTTTGAGCGGTTGTTTGAAATTATTAATCGTTGTCCTAGCTAGAAGTTGGGCTGTACTTTTAACAAACTGTAAATGGGCTGTAGGAAATTCCGTTAGAATTAAAAAATGGGTTGTACATTCTTACAAATCGCAAATGGGCTATATGTTCTCTGCCAAATCCGAGTTGTGGGCCTACTAAGTTGACGCGTAGCAAGGGCTTTGTCAACTTAGTCAATATAAACGATTCTAGCTGCAGTGATTGTACGATGTCCATCCAACGACCGTAGTGCTTCTTCAACCTCTAGTCTTCTTGCTCCAGCCGCCCAAAGCAGCGTCGGTCGTGTCGCGTGCTCCTGCCTCCTGTGGTCGGCTGTGATGTCGCGGAGGCCTCACCGCCCCGTACTACTCCCACCGCTGGCCAGGCCATCCCTCTACTCACCCACACTCCCTGTTATTCTGCGGCGATGGCAGCCTCACACCGCAGCCGAACCAGTGAACCCTCGTACTCCTCTCCACGCGGGCTTCCACTGCTGCGTCTTCCTCGGCTCTGCGTCGTCCCCTTCCTAGGCCTCGCCGTCGTCCAGACCACCACCCTGGTGCTCTCGACGCTGCATGGTCAACGTGGTCAACGACCGACTTCCATCGGAAGAGTACTATACATGGAGAGGCTGACAGCTGGGTCCAGGCGGCGCAAGGAAGTGCCTCCTTATTACGCGCAAAATAATTATTCCTCCACCTGACAGCAGGGACCCACCGGACGGGCCACCTTATTTTGTGAAAAAAATGTTTCCCCCTAACTGCTGGGACCCACCGGACGGGCCAGCGTATTTCGCGAAAAAAAATGTTCCCCCCGCTGTCAGTTCGGACCCACCGGAAGTGTCTCCTTATTACGCACAAAAAAATGAATACTCCCCCTGCTAGCTGGGACCCACCATGGTGGGAGGCTGACTTGTGGGCCTACTAACTTGACTGGGACGGGGGCCTTTGTCAACTTTAGTCAATATGAACGATTCTAGCCCCAGTGACCGTACGATGTCCATCCAACGACCGTAGTGCTTCTTCAACCTCTGGTCTTCTTGCTCCAGCCGCCCAACGTAGCGCCGGTCGTGCCGCATGCTCCTACCTCCCGTGGCCGGCTGTGCTGCCGTGGAGGCCTCACCGCCCACTACTATTCCCACCGTTGGCCAGGCCCTGCGGCGACGGTAGCCTCACATTGCAGCCGAACCAGTGAACCCTCGTACTCCTCTCCGCGCGAGCTTCCACTGCCGCATCTTTCCCGGCTCCCCGTCGTCCCCTTCCTAGGCCTCGCCGTCGTCCACCGCCCTGGTGCTCTCGGCGCGGCGTGGTCAACATGGTCAAGAAACGACTTCCATCGGACGTGGACTGTACGTGGAGAGGTTGACAGCTGGGTCCACGGCCGCAGCAAGGAAGTGCCTCCTTATTACGCGGAAAATAATGATTCCTCCACTTGACAGTTGGGACCCACCGGACGGGCCACTGTATTTCGCGAAAAAACCATTTCCCCCTGACTGCTGGGACCCACCAGCTACATCTTCGCACGCAAGGAAGTGCGTCCGGGCAAAAAAAACCATTCGCCCCCCTGACTGTTGGGACCCACCAGCTACATCTTCGTAGGCAAGGAAGTGCCTGACAGTTGGGACCCACCTGGTTGAAGCGTACGTAGCGTTGTCATTCTGGTCGCAAACGTGTACATACATATATACTAGTGGATGTAGAGGTGCGCACGTGTCGTAGTAGAGGCGCGTACGTGTCGTAGTAGAGGCACGCACGTAGCATGTACACGTACATACAGCGGCCAGGGTGCAAGAAAGAAAATACGGCCACGTATGTGTACATACGGGCGGGGTCTCGAATGCCTACTCACGCATACGTACAGCCAGGGCTCGTGTACATGGCTGGGTCAGAACGGAGAAACAGTGTCGTCGTTGTGTTCATGGGGAGGCAACGGAATGCGTCGTGTTCATGGGGAGGCAACGGAATGCGTCGTGTTCATCAGGAGGCAACGGAACGCATGTGAGCCAACCGGCTGGGTCGGAACGAAATGTGTGGTCGTGTTCATCGGGAGGGCTTGGATGGAACAGGTGATGGAAACGAGGCCTGGCGTACCGCACAACAGAGGAAACGGACCTCCTATGTTCGGAACGGGGTCTTGTTGATCGAGAGGGGTCTAGCATACCGTAAAACGGAGGAAACGGACCTCCTATGGTCGAAATGGGGGTCTGTTGATCGGGAGGGGTGTGGCATACCGCAAAACGGAGGAAACGGACCTCCTACGGTCGAAACGGGGGTCCTGTTGATCGGGAGGGGTGTGGCGCAAAACGGATGAAACAGACCTCCTACGGTCGAAACGGGGGTCTTGTTCATCGGGAGGGGTGTGGCGTACCGCAAAACGGGACTCCACGGGATACTGTTCATCTCCACCGTCGACCTCCTCCAGCCTCCACGGGGTCCTGTTCATCCAGCCTCCATCGCGTGCTACTCCACCGGCTACTGTTCAACCACCCCTCCACGGGCATCCCTCCACCGTCTACTGCTCATCCAGCCCTCCACACCACGAGGTCCTGTTCAACCACCCCTCCACGGGCACCCCTCCACCGTCTACTATTCATCCAGCCCTCCACCACACCACGGGGTCCTGTTCATCCAGAGGCAACGCCACCGCTCATTGTTCATCCAACCCCCCCCCACCCCCCCGGCAATGCTCACTGTTCATCCAATCGATCGGCTTTAGTTAGCAGCAGTAGCGAAGGAATTGCTCGGTCGGGTTCAGTTAACAGCCATCGATCGATCTCTCGGGTTCAGTAACCCGTAGCCTGCAGTGCAATCACTCGGGTTCAGTTAGAGCCCAACGCCTCGCTCGGGTTCAGTTAGAGCCAACGCCTCGCACACATGCGCATATGTGTACGAGAGAAACGCGCATCACTCGGCCCCCGACCTCCCACCGTAACCGGGAACTCCCTGAAATTTTTCGCCCCCTCGCTTCTACCACGGTTTTTTCTGTCATGGATGGCCCAAAGAATGTCATGCAGCTGCGTCTCCGGCCCGCCCAGGACGAAAAGCCCATTTTTTGTCATGATTTTTTGTCATAGAAGTAGGAGCCCACCACATCTATGATGATACCGGGTTTTGTCACAATTATCGTCACAAAAGTGTCATATGTATGACAGAAAAAAAATCGTTCGGCCCAAAATGTCATGGATGTGTCTTTTTTTTGTAGTGACATCAACACCATAGCCTCTCCGATGATGTGTGAGTAGTTTACCATAGACCTTCATGTCCATAGTTATTAGCTAGATGGCTTCTTCTGTCTCTTTGGATCTCAGTACAAAGTTCCCCTTGATTTCTTGGAGATCTATTCGATGTAATTCTTTTTGCGGTATGTTTGTCGAGATCCGATGAATTGTGGGTTTATGATCAAGATTATCTATGAATAATATTTGATTCTTCTCTGAAATCTTTTATGCATGATTTAATATCTTTGCAAGTCTCTTCGAATTATCAGTTTGGTTTGGCCGACTAGATTGATCTTCCTTGCAATGGGAGAAGTGCTTAGCTTTAGGTCCAATCTTGCGGTGTCCTTTCCCAGTGATAGCAGGGGCAGCAAGGCACGTATTGTATTGTTGCTATCGAGGATAAAAAGATGGGGTTTATATCATATTGCTTGAGTTTATCCCTCTACATCATGTCATCTTGCCTAATGTGTTACTCTGTTATTATGAACTTAATACTCTAGATGCATGTTGGATAGCGGTCGATGTGTGGAGTAATAGTAGTAGATGCAGAATCTTTTCGGTCAACTTGTCGTGGACGTGATGCCTATATACATGATCATGCCTAGATATTCTCATAACTATGCGCTTTTCTATCAATTGCTCGATAGTAATTTGTTCACCCACCGTAGAATTTGCTATCTTGATAGAAGCCACTAGTGAAACCTATGGCCCCTAGGTCTATCTTCCATCATATTATTTTCCTATCAACTTGCTATTTCTATTTTGCAATCTTTATTTTCCAACCTATACAACAAAAATACCAAAAATATTTATCTTATTATCTCTATCAGATCTCAATTTCGTAAGTGATCGTGAACGGATTGACAACCCCTTTATCGCGTTGGTTGCGAGGTTCTTGTTTGTTTGTGCAGGTACTAGACGACTTGCATGTTACCTCCTACTGGATTGATACCTTGGTTCTCAAAAACTGAGGGAAATACTTACGCTACTTTGCTCCATCGCCCTTTCCTCTTGAAGGGAAAACTGACGCATGCTCAAGAGGTAGCAACCACTATCGTTTTGGGGTTATGCTTTAGAGACGGCTGCATTCACGTTAAATAGGGAACCATCTAAATCCATTGAGATGACACCATATAAACTATGGTTTGGCAAGAAACCTAAGCTGTCGTTTCTTAAAGTTTGGGGCTGTGATGCTTATGTGGAAAAGCTTCAACGTGATAAGCTCGAACCCAAATTGGAGAAGTGTGTCTTCATAGGATACCCAAAGGAGACTGTTGGGTAGACCTTCTATCACATATCCGAAGGCAAGATATTCGTTGCTAAGAATGGATCCTTTCTAGAGAAGGAGTTTCTCTTGAAAGAAGTGAGTGGGGGAAAGTAGAACTTGATGAGGTAATTGTACCTTCTCCCGAATTGGAAAGTAGTTCATCACAGAAATCAGTTCCAGTGATTCCTACACCAATCAGTGAGGAAACTAATGATGATGATCATGAAACTTTTGATCAAGTTACTACTGAACCTCATAGGTCAACCAGAGTACGATCCGCACCAGAGTAGTATGGTAATCCTGTTCTGGAGGTCATGTTACTTGACCATGACGAACCTACGAACTATGAGGAAGCGATGATGAGCCCAGATTCCGTGAAATGGCTTGAGGCCATGAAATCTGAGATGGGATCCATGTATGAGAACAAAGTGTCTACTTTGGTTGACTTTCCTGATGATCGACAAGCAATAGAGAATAAATGGATCTTCAAGAAGAAGACTGACGCTGACAGTAATGTTACTGTCTA